>NW_026611096.1:180000-277791 GCF_029633865.1 Lampris incognitus
CCAGCCAACACTGGTCCACAGTGGAGGCTTTTTAAGGGTGACGCCGATTGCTTGATGGCCAGCTGCTGTGCCGGGGTGAAGGAGGGGTCAGCAGGTGTCCAGGGAGAAGAGGGGTTAGGCTTGGGCTTTTGGCTCATGACTTCTATTTATTTAGCACTGGCCTACTGATCTGAGGAACGCTATAATGCTCGACTTCACTCAATGTGGCCAGGGGTGCTCGGGTTGGACCCGTCAAACTGGGCAGCGCTGGCCGCTGAATGTGGCCGAGGCTCGACAATGTATGTGGGCAGGGGTGGTCGCGCTGGCACTACAATCAAGCCCAAAGTCGCGCGACGTTTCGCTGTTTATGTACCTTCTTCAGGCGAGGCCTTATTCAACTAAGAGAGGCAGGGTTAAGCTTAAGGTTAGGGTTAGGCTTTTAAATCCGCATTCCCAAATACATTGCAATTAACCTTGTGCACTGTCCACCGACAAGGTGTTTAGATGGCGGCCACAGTCCCCCACCAACTACCCCACCGTCCCACGCAATCCAAAAATTCAATGGCAGCTAACAATGGTCCCTCAGTTTGGCTCAGTCGCATCATCGGGACCCCAATTTGGTCCCCTGTTTCACTACAACAAAGCCCAAAGTCGCGCGACGTTTCGCTTTTCTTCAACCCTCTTCAGGCGAGGGTTTAGACTTTTCCACGAGCGGCATGTCGGTGGCCTTCTAAGGCTCGTGAAAATCAAATCACTTGATTGGAAGCTGCCAATTTGCCATAACAATATGGAAGGACCTCTAAAATCTGTTGTACATACTTTGTGCTACTGCACTTACCAGCATGCTTTGTGTCTTGCACATTTCCTATGTTCTTGTGGGTTTCGAAACATGTGAACCAATGGAATGTATTTGCTCTTTGTATTTTTATTTGAATTTTGTTATTAGCCAATGATGTGGTGTGGAGTTGTTATGCCCGCGAAATCACGAGCTTCGCAACGGTCCATCTCCTCACGGAGAGGGAGGAGTTAGGCAGCCCGAGTGAGTACGACGAAGAGAGAGGGCCATTTTTCTGCTGCTCCGTCTAAGTACCCGTTTCGCGGAGACTTTATACACAGCCCGTGTACTAGGCCCGCATTTGAGGTCAGGAGTGTTGCGATTGGCCCGCGGTCGTATGCTTGCTGGTGGGCTTTGTTTTAGTATGCCGATTATTTTGTTTATGCCCCATAGCCAGTGTCGCCGCTAGCTAGCTAAGTGCATTTAGCATCCAGTGCTAGTGTGTTAGCTAGCCGACTAGAGTTGTGGAGGCTAGTCAGAAGTCATCGGGCTGCGCTGGACGGTGATCTAACTAGGGGAGCCGCTCTGCTCCATTCCTGGGACCTGTCTGCTATCCAAAGAGGACTCGCTTCATCTGCTCTATCTTCGCCAGGGTTGTTTGAACATTGCAACCTTTGGCCATTTGCTACCGGGGAGCCGACACATGCCAGCTGCTAGGCTAGCACTACGCCTTCCATCCTCTGGACTGCACACAGCCTCCCGGTCGAGTAACCCGAAAATTTCATTTATACTCACACACACACGCACACTTTTATCTCGTCGCCTGGGCATCGTGGCGGTGGCTGCCTTGCCCTCCGCTCAGAGAGCTGCTTTAATGTGCACCAACGGGCCCCAACGGAAAGTGCTGGGTATTTGTGTGTTCTTTTGATACTTTCTTCCTGTTTATTGTGACCGCTTGTCCCACCCTGTGTAATTTCAATTAATGTTTATTTAATCAGCAATACTACACTCGTGTGGTACTCTCTCTCTCTCTCTCTCTCTCTCTCTCTCTCTCTCTCATTATTATCAAATAAATCCTATTATTATTAATTATATTTCGGGTGTATTGGCAGCTCATTTTCCGCATATGCAAAGCCTAGGTTACTTATAGAGTGCTGGTAATAAGCTTGTACAGTAATTCAGTACACAGCAGAGTTATAAGATCTGCATTGACCACATGTTTGTTTCATTCTGGGAAGATATACCATTCACCAGCCTTAGCTAAGTGTAGTACTTTCACAGTGGAGGCACCGCGCTACTAAATTGATTATTATCTTGGTTAATTATTTCTATTATCAATTATCACTAATATTGTCATTAGTGACACTAGCCTACTAGTACACAGGAGGTTCAGCCAGCTCACCATTCCACCGCTGAGAACTCAGGATGCTGTTGCGCTATTGATTTGTATTGTAACACTTTAGTAACTGGTAGCATTAGGCTTTTGTCTTGTTTAAATGTGCTTGGCGTTGCCCGCCAGTGAAAAAGGGGTTACAAATAGCTTTACACTAGTCCAACTCACCGAGCAGGGGGCGACGTCCCTCTTTGTCGGAGTCCGTCGTAAAAAGAGAGAGTGAACCACAGCTCCGCCTCTAAATACGTCACTGGGAAATATGACACCACCTCCGGTGGGTGTGTGCTTTCCCCCGGGACAGACGTTCCCTAACCATGCCGTTGTCCCGGGAAAATGGACCCGCCCATCTGTTGGATCGCCAGGTCTTTCTCCGGAAACACCGGATGACGACCCAGTCGCCGGGGAGGTAGGAATGGAGAACCTTCTCAGCTGGGGTGGGGAGAGCAGCTGCCACCTGTTTGGGAGACTTGGGAGAGAGCAGAGGAGAGATTACAGCAGTGCTGTAGCATAGCATGCTCGTAAAGAGCAGTTTGGGGAAGAGCTCCCGGCGCAGGGCCCGTTCCCATGGTCGGAGGCCGTCCCATGACAATCTCAAAAGGACTAAGCCCTGCTCTGGAGTGTCTTTGTCGCACGCGCATGTACATAAGTACCAGAAGACGTAAGAAACTGTCTCTGTTGCCAGAGAGCACCAAAGTCCACGCCGAAAGCGTAGCGTGAATCCGTGTAGATGGTGACAGACCAGCCAGCTGCCAGCTCGCAGGCCGCAGAGAGGGCCGTGAGTTCAGCAGCCTGTGCAGAGAGGTGAGAGGGCAACGAGCTGCAATTAAGGCAAGCGGAGGCAGAGCAAACGACCCAACCAACCTGACATTGGCCGGTGGTAAGACAGCGGGAAGCCGACCCATCCACAAAAAGGACAACGTCAGGGTTGGCAAGAGGAGTGGAGCTGAGATCAGGCTGAGGTGAACAAACAGCAGAGACAGCTGCAACGCAGTCGTGTGGTTCACCATCGTCTGGTGAGGGAAGAAGGGTGGCGGGGTTAAGGACAGTGCAACGTTTGACAGTGATGGTGGGCATGTCAAGGAGCACAGTGTTGTAACGTAGCCACCGGGCTGCGGACAGCTGTGACCTTTTCTGTTCAAGTAGGAGGAGCGGGACCGCATGGGGAACCAGGAGAGTAACGTCGGAGTACCCCACGATGTCTCGCGAGGCCATCACAGCCTTTTCAGCAGCAGCGACGGCTCGAAGGCAGCGAGGCAAGCCAGCCGCTACCGGGTCAAGTTTGGCGGAGAAGTAAGCCACAGGGCGCAGCTTGCAGTCCCCCATGAGACTGACTGCAAGAGGACGGAGATCATGCAGCCGTTGCGCTCATCCACAGTTTGAGTGAATGCTTGAGCGGGCTCCGGATAGCCAAGAGTTGGTGCGATTTGGAGCTGGACTTTCAGTCCCTCAAAGGCTTTAGTTGCCTCTGGGGTCCACAAGAGGACCTGTGAGGCGGGTGCATGAGAGTCAATGAGGGCCCGAAGGGGTTTGTCAAAGGTTGCAAATGCCGGAACGAACAAGCGACACAGTAGGAAGCCATGCCTAAGAACAGGGTATCTGCAGGTTTCACTAAGTTAATTTCAAGACTTTATAAGACCTTTTTAATGCCACTTGGATCGGAATTTAAGACCAAGATCTACAACAAAATATATACATATGGTTGGTAAGCCCTAACGCCCAACAGCTGAATATTTAAATATTTGATTCGCGCGAGTGCAGTTTTATCGAAATGGTTAAACAAATGTATGTTTTGTGACACGCTGATGTTGTAACCGCATTTCTTGACGTTCAGACCGAATATTTAAAGATTTGATTCGCGGAATTTCGCGCGATTGCAAACAGATAAGCTGAAGTCCTCCTCCATGTTGAAAAAGCTGCCATAAACTACACGCTGCTGTGACTGGTTGATTCGCTGTGAGCATTTGATGACAAAACAACGAATCACAGCAGAGCGCGCAGCGGAGGTCCCTCCCCCCTCCATCTGGCCGATCAATTCTAGCATCAACTTTTCTTCTTCTTCTCTCGGCTGCTATTTTGTCATGACTTAGTTAGCATTTGTCCGCCAAATTCTGTATAGGCTATACCATTTAGCAATTAACCGCTCAGTAAAACCAACATCGGTATTCTTTTCGATAACTAGTTACATTAATATTACCTACAACCGTGAGTTGCAGGTAATATTGCCATGGTATCGCATCATCCAGGTCATTTCTTTGTCTATGGGGGATACATATTTGTTTTAATTACAGGGAATAGCATGCTATAGGTAACAGGTGCGCCTGATACGAACCTGGAATTCATGAAAATAGCATGTGTGTTAGAGTTTATGGGAGACCCCAAGCGCACGACACCAGACAGAGATGGGGTTAGCCGAAAACTGGCGTACTTTATTCAAACATAGGAAGGCAATGAGCGACAAGGAAAAAACGGAAAGTCCAAGGGGGGAAAAAACTCGCGGGTAATCCAAACGGGAACAAGGCAGGATACTTCCACGGGGAAACCTTGCAAGGGAAAAACATGAACCAAGGGCTGGGATGAGTTCGTAGAGAAAAGGACCGTGAGAGGAGAGTCGCCGCTACTGCGGGGAGGTAACAACACGAACTGACAACGGGCACGTGGGAGGCCACCAAACTTAAGCCCAGCCCTGATGACTAAGCCCGGCCCTGACGAGCCGATTGGCTGCCGGCATGGGGTGGGCGGGCCACGGTGCGGGGTGGGCGAGCCATAACACTTGTTTCCCTTTTATTTTATTTTTTCCCCCTCAAAATTCACTTAATCCTACCAAATGACCACTTCTATTAGTGCGAGACCGAGGGTGAACAGCCGCTTAATTGTCAGTGCACGACCTCATCTGGTTTCAATAGTACGCGTTTTAAATGATCATTTTATCCTTTAAAGAATTCTGCTTACCCGTGCGATGAATCTCCCAGGGTTTTGCTGAGGGATCTCAGCGACACCGACCAAACGGACCACCCGCCTCTCCCTTTCTTCTTCTCAAACCTGGTGAGGTTATTGGGAGATCGGTGACTATGTCCTTGTCCCGAGATGATCGGTCAGCCGGTTGTCCGTCTGGCGGGGCGACGTGAGATCCCGCTTCTGACACCAAATTGTTGTGGATTTTCCTTTATCCTTTTAATGGGCTCTTGCCCCAGGAACCTCTGGGGAGAATAATCATCGGACAAATATTAAAGAAAACAGAGAATCTTTAATGCATCTGCAGATGGAGAGACATAAGGCCACACAGAGGTTCGTCTGTGAGGATATGCTCTGCCTCTGAGCTGGAGATAGTGGTTTTTTATAGAACAGTCCGTCGCGTCATACACTATGTTTCCTGCGTCAACTAAGGTGTAATCTTAAAAAGGAATGAAGGAAAAATCTACGTTAATCACGTTCTGTGCCTCATGAGTGTCTGTACGCCTGTTGCACTTGTCTTTTGCTCAACCTGGCCGTTCCTGGGATGCGGCAACGGGGAGGCAAGCATAATAACAGTTGCTATGTGGCCCCATGGAAGGTACGCATGAGAACAATGGTCATGTGTGTCTGCAGTGAATGAGAAGTTTCATACACACAGACAAGTGGAAAACCACAGAGTACATACGGAGTGCATATGGAGAACATTTTGTACTCCACATACATCACCAACATCCTGCTCAGCTCTCCCCTTCTCAGCCTCCTCCTGCTCAGCTGCACCACTCTCCTCTCAGAGCCTCACCGCAGCCACATCGTGATGACACGACTGGTACGAATGACATTGCGAGCTACTTGGTGCGCCGAGAGCTTGTGAATTCCGGTCTCATCCAGTTCAACGAGCGCCCAGAAAATTATTGGGCATGGAACTCCTCTTTCTTCAACGCCATTGAAGGACTGAACTTAACTGCCAGCGAGGAGCTCGACCTCTTGACAAAGTCGTTAGGAAAAGAGTTCTCAGAGCACGTTACAAGGATTCGCTATGTGCACGTCACCGACCCTGTAGTGGGCCTACAACATGTCTGGGAACGCCTAGAAGAGTGCTCCCCTGAAGTGATCGAGAGAGCGCTCTTCGAGAGGATAGAGAACTTTCCAAAAATCACTGAGAAAGACCCCGTAAAGTTGAGGGAACTGGGAGACCTGCTGATGGAGTTAGACTCTGCTAAGTGTGAGGGCTACCTGCCGGGGATCTCGTACCTGGACACCGCCAGGCGTGTCAACCCGATCGTTGAGAAGCTGCCACACAGTCTACAAGAGAGATGGATAACTAAGGGTTCCCAGTACAAAGAGCAGCACCATGTCTCTCGCCCCCCCCCCATTCACCTTCTTCGCAGACTTCATCTGCAGCGAGGCACACAGAAGAAACGACCCCAGCTTTACTCTCCCTTCAGCTCCCTCGAAAACGTCCAACAAGTCCTCCACAGGGTCCTCAAAACATGAGCGATCAGAAAAGGAATCAAGACACGCCAAAAGGCATGTCTCCACCCACAAGACAGAGGTCTCAACAAACCGCTCAGCTTCTCAGTCACGCAGTTCGAGCAGCAAGCCTGGCGACAAAGGTAAACAATGTCCCATCCATCAGAAGCGCCATCCTCTAAAGAAATGTCGGGGTTTTCGAAGCAAGTCTCTTGAGGAGCGCAAAGCCTTTCTGAAAGAGATTGGTGCCTGCTACAGGTGTTGCTCCTCCACAACTCACCTGGCGAAGAACTGTAAGGCAACTTTGAAGTGCAGCGAATGTGAGAGCGATGACCACATAGCGGCGCTCCACCCTGGACCTCCTCCACGGGACAAAAAAGACAAGGACCCCACCTCAGAGCATGGCGGGGAGAGTGAAGAGGAGGCGCCTCCACCAGCAGTCATCTCTAAATGCACAGAAGTTTGTGGCAGAGGCCAAAGCCTCAGATCCTGTGCCAAAATCTGCCTGGTGAAGGTATACGCCAAAGCACACCCAGACAGAGCTAGTAACGTCTACATCGTCCTGGACGACCAGAGCAACAGATCTCTGGCGAGGTCTGATTTCTTCCACCTCATCCAAATCAGAGGTTCAGACTCACTGTACACCCTGCGTACATGTGCAGGTGTCACCGAGACATCTGGAAGAAGAGCCACAGGGTTCTTGGCGGAGTCGTTGGATGGAAAAAAACAAGTGTGCTGCTTCCAACACTCATTGAGTGCAACCATATGCCTGACGATCGGTCAGAAATCCCGACCCCAGAAGCTGCACAGCACCACAGCCACCTGAAGTCCATCGCTCGCAGAATCCCTCGCCTGGACCCTGAAGCCCAGATCCTGATACTTCTGGGACGCCACATCCTTCAGGTCCACAAAGTCAGGGAGCAACGCAATGGTCCTCCCAGCGCCCCCTATGCCCAACGTCTAGACCTGGGTTGGGTGGTTATAGGGGACGTGTGCCTGGGTTCAGCCCACAAGCCAGCAGCTGTGACTTCCTATCGCACCAGCGTGCTCGAAAACGGAAGGCCATCTCTCCTCACTCCGTGCCCCAACCGTCTCCAGGTCAAGGAAAGGTTCCTCCTTACAGCATCAAACATGACACCCCAGTCCCTGATGACGACAAAGTGGGGCTTTCCATCGAAGATCGTCTGTTCCTGGAGTTCATGGACAGAGAGATGGTGATGGACGACACCAACAGCTGGGTGGTGCCTCTCCCATTCCGATCCCCTCGTCGACGGCTCCCGAACAATCGAGACCAAGCTCTCAGCAGACTTACCTCTCCCCGCCGCACCCTGGAAAGAAAGCCTAAGATGAAAGCCGACTTCGTCAAACCTTCATGCAAAACATCTTGTATTTATTTATGTATTTGTATTATATAATACAGACAAGAAGGAAAAAGGCAGAGACAAACATTGAAAAAGTCAATTTCTGTTAATGTGTTTTACATGTTATGCATTGCATTTCAAATAAAAGTCCAAAAGTAAGACTAAGGTCCATTTTTGGTATTTTTGGTACTCACTATAGGGGGCTGTTTTACTCCAGAAACATACATATATACTGTTTATGTGTATGTGTATTTGTATATGTATATGTTGAGGAGCTGCTGTATCAAAATTAGTTGTCTTCCTCCAGAACTTAGTAAATTTGTCCATACATAGGTTCAGGGATAAAGTCCGCTTTTCTATGTTATATATTCATTTTATGATTCCAATCCATTCCTCTTTGCTGTAGCTCAGCATTTAAATAATTTTTCTTAGATTTGTTGGTTTAGTCAGTGTTTCCTCTACCCAAAATGTGTTATGCTTTTCTTTCACAAATGTGGGAATGATGGTCCAAAATTGCGTTAAAATGTACAAAACAGTGAAATTTATCTTGCCTGGCCGGCCAGCACTCTAGATACTCAGCACCCAAAAGCTCTGATCCTAGAATCGCCTCTGGTCAGCGCCAATCTTGTTATACGCAGCAAAAGACTGTGGCTGACTAGATAGCTATATCAGATGGCATAATTTTCTTGAATTATTAATTGATTATTAGCATTACACAATGTGTGAATTAATGTAATGTTTGATTTTGCAGTTTGGATGAGAAAAAACCCCGCAAGTTGGGTGTGAGATGGATGAAAAAGAAGAATTCTGGAATGAGTTGGACGACATGGTGGAGAGGGTACCCAAGGAGGAGAGAGTGGTGATTGGAGCGGACTTCAATGGACATGTTGGTGAAGGGAACAGAGGTGATGAGGAGGTGATGGGAAAGTATGGAGTCAAGAAGAGAAATGTGGAAGGACAGATGGTGGTCGATTTTGCGAAAAGGATGGAAATGGCTGTGGTGAATACATATTTCAAGAAGAGGGAGGAACACAGGGTGACGTACAAGAGTGGAGGAAAGTGCACACAGGTGGACTATATCTTATGTAGAAAGCACCATCTAAAAGGGATTGGAGACTGCAAGGTGGTGACAGGGGAGAGCGTAGCCAGGCAGCATCGGATGGTGGTCTGTAGGATGACTTTGGAGACCAAGAAGAGGAAGCGAGTGAAGACACAGCCGAAGATCAAATGGTGGAAGTTGAAGAAGGAAGACTGTTGTGTGGAGTTCAGGCAGGAGTTAAGACAGGCACTGGGTGGTAGTGAAGAGTTGCCAGATGGCTGGAAAACCACTGCAGAAATAGTGAGGGAGACAGCTAGGAAGGTACTTGGTGTGTCATCAGGACAGAGGAAGGAAGACAAGGAGACTTGGTGGTGGAATGAGGAAGTACAGCAAATTATACAGAGGAAAAGGTTGGCAAAGAAGAAGTGGGATAGTCAGAGAGATGAAGAAAGTAGACAGGAGTACAAGGAGATGCAGCGTAAAGCAAAGAGAGAGGTGGCAAAGGCAAAGGAAAAGGCGTATGGTGAGTTGTATGACAGATTAGACACTAAGGAAGGAGAAAAGGACTTGTACCGATTGGCTAGACAGAGGGACCAAGCTGCAAAGGATGTGCAGCAAGTTAGGGCGATCAAGGATAGAGATGGAAATGTGCTGACAAGCGAGGAGAGTGTGCTAAGAAGGTGGAAGGAATACTTTGAGGGACTGATGAATGAAGAAAATGAGAGAGAGAGAAGGTTGGATGATGTAGGGATTGTGAATCAGGAAGTTCAGCGGATTAGCAAGGAGGAAGTGAGGGCAGCTATGAAGAGGATGAAGAATGGAAAGGCAGTTGGTCCTGATGACATACCTGTGGAGGCATGGAGATGTTTAGGAGAGATGGCAGTGGAGTTTCTAACTAGATTGTTTAACACAATCCTGGAAAGTGAGAGGATGCCTGAGGAGTGGAGAAGAAGCATACTGGTACCGATTTTCAAGAACAAGGGCGATGTGCAGAACTGTAACAACTACAGAGGTATAAAGTTGATCAGCCACAGCATGAAGATTTGGGAAAGAGTAATAGAAGCTAGGTTAAGAGGAGAGGTGACGATCAGCGAGCAGCAGTATGGTTTCATGCCACGAAAGAGCACCACAGATGCGATGTTTGCTTTGAGAATGTTGATTGAGAAGTATAGAGAAGGCCAGAAAGAGTTGCACTGTGTCTTTGTAGATTTAGAGAAAGCTTACGACAGAGTACCGAGAGAGGAGGTGTGGTATTGTATGAGGAAGTCAGGAGTTGCAGAGAAGTATGTAGGAGTGGTGCAGGATACGTATGAGGGAAGTGTGACAATGGTGAGGTGTGCGGTTGGAATGACGGATGGGTTCAAGGTGGAGGTGGGATTACATCAAGGATCGGCTCTTAGCCCTTTCTTGTTTGCAATGGTGATGGACAGGTTGACGGACAAGATCAGGCAGGAGTCTCCATGGACGATGATGTTCGCGGATGACATTGTGATCTGTAGTGAGAGTAGGGTGCAGGTTGAGGAGAGCCTGGAGAGGTGGAGGTATGCACTGGAGAGAAGAGGAATGAAAGTCAGTAGGAGCAAGACGGAATACCTATGCGTGAATGAGAGAGAGGACAGTGGAATGGTCAGGATGCAAGGAGTGGAGGTGACAAAGACATCTGAGTTTAAATACTTGGGGTCAACTGTCCAAAGTAACGGGGAGTGCAGTAGAGAGGTGAAAAAGAGAGTGCAGGCAGGTTGGAGTGGGTGGAGAAGAGTGTCAGGAGTGATTTGCGACAGAAGGGTACCAGCAAGAGTTAAAGGGAAAGTTTACAAGATGGTTGTGAGACCAGCTATGTTATATGGTTTGGAGACATTGGCACTGACGAAAAGACAGGAGGCGGAGCTGGAGGTGGCAGAGTTGAAGATGCTAAGATTTTCACTGGGAGTAACGAAGAAGGACAGGATTAGGAACGATTATATTAGAGGGACCGCTCAGGTTGGACGGTTTGGAGACAAAGCAAGAGAGGCAAGATTGAGATGGCTTGGACATGTGTGGAGGAGAGATGCTGAGTATATTGGGAGAAGGATGCTGAATATGGAGCTGCCAGGGAAGAGGAGAAGAGGAAGGCCAAAGAGGAGGTTTATGGATGTGGTGAGGGAAGACATGCAGGTGGCTGGTGTGACAGAGGAAGACGCAGAAGACAGGAAGAAATGGAAACGGATGATCTGCTGTGGCGACCCCTAACGGGAGCAGCCGAAAGTAGTAGTAGTAGGATGAGAAAAAAAAAGGAGCCGCTGTGGGTACCACATACTGGAATGAGAAGCATGCAAAAGTGTTTATGCACTTTGTGTTAAGTTTGATAAGTTAACTTTTGTTGGTGCCTATAATACAGTTAATACGGTAGCCTGTTTCGTTAGTCACTTCTCCAGCAGTCTTTACGGTAACCCTCCTGTTAGGAGGAAGGCGCGCTGCTAGTGAAAGGCACTTGTTGAAATGTTTGGTAGGCTGAGGCCACTTGCTGTTGAGAGCGCAAATAAAGTTCAGTTAAATAAGTACAGTTGTCTTATTTGAAACTAACATTGGTAGCAGAGGATGGTTGCCTCGAATGACTTCAGACAGCCTCCTGGATTTGACGAAAAGAAGCCGTATGAAAACTGGAAAAATTAAGTGGAAATATGGAGACGGGTGACGAACTTGGACAAGAAAAAGCAAGCGTTGGCTGTGGCTCTATCGTTGACAGGTAGAGCGAGGGATACTGCTTTAGGAATAAATGTGGATGATCTAAATAAGGATGATGGAATGACCACTTTGATTGGGGAACTTGACAAGATTTTTTTGAGAGAAGAGAAGGACCGGGCTTACGAAGCCTATTCTGAGTTTGATCGAATATCGAGGGAAAATGGCGTCTCGATGGTGGACTTTATTGTTGATTTTGAACAGAAATACAACAGGATCCGTAAATTCGAGATGGTTCTGCCCGACGCTGTTTTGGCGTTTAAACTACTGGATACAGCAAGTCTTGATGTGAAAGACAAGCAACTGGCATTGACTGCATGTGGTAAACACACTTTTGATTATATGAAGTCAGCACTGAAACGCATATTCGGAGAAAAACATGAGCAGAAGGCGGGAGCCATTAACGTGAGTCAGGATGCAGCCTACTACACAGATCAAAGAAAACCGCACCCACGAACCCAAAGTGTGCAAGCTAGAGGACCACTCGCAGGCACAAATCCACTTGATAAGTACGGAAGACGAACAAAGTGTGGGATTTGTCAAAGCACATTCCACTGGGTGAAAGATTGCCCACATAAGAAAGAACACGTAAAGATAACAGAAGAAAATAAATGCACAGAAGAACCTGATGAGTGTAATATAACGCTGTTTTCTAAGGAATCGGATACGGAAATATTCATGGTTGAGGCTCTGGGATCAGCTGTCATTGACACGGCATGCACAAGGACTGTCTGTGGTGAAAAATGGCTGAATAACTATGTAGGGGGACTAAATGAGAAAGAAGTACAGAAAATAGTTAACACAGAGAGTAGCAAGCCTTTCAAGTTTGGGGATGGGCGAGTTGTACATTCGACAAAAAAGGTCAAGATACCAGCCAAGATAGGAGAAACAAAATGCTGTAGACACAGAAGTGGTCCCATCTGACATCCCTTTACTGCTGAGTAAAACGTCGCTAAAGAGAGCAGGAGCTGTGCTGAACTTGGAGAACGATACAGCAATAATGTTTCGGCAACCGATAGCTCTGAAGATGACCTCCTTAGGACACTACTGTCTGAACATAATGGATAATGAGTCACCATGCGATACATATGAGAATGTGGTCCTGGCCATCACAGAGAATATGACTAAGGAACAAAAACACAAAGCTTTACTGAAACTTCACAAGCAATTCGGACATGCATCAGTTGACAAACTGAAGAAGCTGCTGATAAATGCTGGAAACTCTGATAACGAGAGCACTGCTATTCTAGAGGAGATAGTAGGAAAATGTGAGATTTGTCTTAAGTACAGCAAGCCTAAGCCTAAGCCCAAGCTTGCTGTTGGGTCTGCCCATGGCCTCCCGATACAATGAGACTGTGGCAGTAGATTTACATGAGCTAGAACCGAATGTGTGGTACCTGCACATTATCGATCACTTCACACGCTTCAGTGCGGGTGGCATTGTGACCTCAAAGAAACCAAGTGTGATAGTGAAATGCTTTGGACATTCCTGGATCAGTGTCCATGGTCCACCGGAGCGTCTCTTCAGCGACAACGGTGGCGAGTTCAACAACGAGGAAATAAGAGACATGGCAGAGAACTTCAACATCGAGATAAAGACGACTGCTGGCTATAGTCCAGCGGTCGGGAACCTATGGCTCGCGAGCCATATATGGCTCTTCCGGTGACGGCATATGGCTCCCAGACAATTTTGAGTTGAAAATTATTTTTTTTTCAAAAAAATCAGTTTGGAACTGATTTTAAAATACTTGTGATATTTCTTAATAATACTGTGTCATTTTAAAGTAAACAGAAATTAGTTTTGAAGATAAATTTCACGGGTCACCCGTGGGTCGGGTCGGGAACCAATGGCTCGCGAGCATTTCCGGGTCATTGTAAAGGTGAAGAAATCAATTTTATCAGATAGCCAACTAGTTTATCCGCTTCAACCCTTGTAACGGAAAAGATGGCGAAAAGAAAAAAAGACGATGATTACCGTGCATTCCAGGCTGCGTGGACAGAGGAATTTGCATTTGTGGAGAGAGCAGGATCTGCGGTATGTCTAATATGCAATGATAAAATTGCATCGATGAAACGGTCAAATATAAAGCGGCACTTCGATACGCACCATGCTTCATTTGCATCGAAATATCCAGCGGGGGACAGCAGGAGAAGGGCATGCGAGGAGCTACAGCGGAGAGTGCAGACGAGTCAGCAGCAACTACGTGTGTGGACCAAGCAAGGTGACGGGAATTCCGCTAGCTTTGCGGGGGCTTTGGCAATAGTAAGGAATGGAAAGTCATTCACAGATGGCGAGGATGCCAAAACATTCATGCTTGATGTGGCCAATGAACTGTTTGATGACTTCCCAAATAAAGACAAGATAATCAAACGAATAAAAGACATGTCCCTGTCAGCAAGAACTGTGCACGATCGTAGCAATCAAGTCGAGGAAACACAAATTAAGGACATAAACGCCGGGACATACTTTTCTCTCGCGTTAGATGAGTCAACAGACGTTAGCCATCTATCTCAGTGCAGTATCATTGCCAGGTATGCTGCAGGTGACACACTGCGTGAGGAAAGCTTGGCTGTTTTGCCAATGAAAGGGACAACAAGAGGAGAGGATTTATTCATGTCTTTCATGGAGTTTGCTAAAGAAAAAAAACTACCGATGGATAAACTTATTTCTGTCTGTACTGATGGTGCACTCTGTATGTTGGGGAAGAACAAAGGATTTGTAGCGCTTCTCCGTGAACATGAAAAGAGAGCCATCCTAAGTTTTCATTGCATCCTGCACCAGGAGGCGCTTTGCGCTCAGACGTGTAGCCAGGAGCTTGGCGAGGTGATGTCTCTGGTCATTCGAGTGGTCAACTTTATTGTTGCCCGAGCTTTAAATGATCGCCAGTTTAAAGCTCTGTTAGAAGAAGTTGGGAATCATTATCCCGGTCTGCTTTTACACAGCAACGTGCGTTGGTTGTCAAGGGGGAAGGTGCTCAGCCGTTTTGCAGCTTGCCTGAGTGAAATCCGGACTTTTCTTGAAATGAAAGGCGTCAAGCATCCTGAGCTAGACAACACTGACTGGCTCCTGCAGTTTCACTATCTCGTGGACATAACTGGCCATCTGAACCAGCTCAATGTGAAAATGCAAGGTATTGGAAATACAATCTCATCCCTTCAACAAGCAGTGTTTGCATTTGAAAGCAAGCTGGAAGTCTTTCTCAGGGACATTGAAACAGGTCGTCTTCTGCACTTTGAAAGACTGCAACAATTTAGAGATGCATGCTTAGCAAGTGACTCCACTCAACATCTGGATCTCCAGCAGCTAGCTGGCTTTACGTTCAATCTCCTGCAGTCATTCAAAGCACGTTTTGGAGAATTTCGTGCGCGCACTGGTCTTTTCAAGTTCATCACTCATCCACATGTGTGCAGTGGACAAAATCGACCTGACATGCATCCCCGGGGTCTCTATCGGAGACTTTGAGCTGGAAGTTGCTGACCTGAAGGCATCAGACATGTGGATGAGTAAGTTCAAGTCACTTAATGGAGAGTTGGAAAGTCTTGCGCGACAGCGAGCAGAGCTGGCGAGGGAACACAAGTGGACAGAAATTAAAAATCTTCAACCTGAAGACCAGCTGATTCTTAAAACTTGGAACGAGCTTCCTGTGACATACCACACAATGCAGCGTGTGAGTATTGCCGTATTGACCATGTTTGGCTCTACATATGCATGTGAACAGTCTTTCTCGCATATGAGGAACATTAAGACCAACCTACGCTCACGTTTAACTGATGGAAGCCTCAACGCCTGCATGAAGCTCAACCTCACCACGTATGAACCAGACTACAAGGCCATCAGCAAAACCATGCAGCACCAGAAGTCGCATTAAAAGTAAGACATATTTAATTTATTATACGTTAAAAATACTATATGGCTCTCAATGAAATATATTTAGAAATATTTGGCTTTTATGGCTCTCCCAGTCAAAAAGGTTCCCGACCCCTGCTATAGTCCATGGAGCAATGGCTTGCTGGAACGCCATAACCAAATGCTCAAAGATAATACTGAAGGTAAAACTTGACAACGGAGTTGACTGGAAAACTGCACTGGATTGGGCACTCATGGCAAAGAACACAGTGCAGAACGTACATGGCTTCAGCCCACATCAGCTGGTGTTTGGACAGAATCCGAACCCTCCCTCTGTGTTAGTGGATCAGCCACCTGCTTTGGAGGGAACTACTATGAGTGCATGGGTGGGACAGCACATAACAGCATTACATGCAGTAAGGAAAGCTTTCATAGAGGCAGAGTGCTCAGAGAGAATCAGAAGAGCTCTACGAAAGCAACTTCGTCAAACAGATGAGAAGTATGAAACTGGGGACAAGGTGTTCTACAAAAGGACAGACTGTGTTGAGTGGAAAGGTCCTGGAGTCGTGATACGACAAGATGGGGTGGTGATCTTTGTACACCATGGTGGGACCTATGTCAGGGTTCATCATTCTAGGTTGCAGAAGGTTGATAAGAGTGAAGTAGGTGCTAGTGACGGTCTAGAGCACCCTGGGGAGAATGTTACTGAGGGCAATATGAAAGTACCTGTTACTGATAGTGATGTGGATGTTGATAACAATGACAGTGGGAACATACCTGGTACTGATTGTGACATAGATGTTGATATGAACAATGACGGTGAGGCTGGGGGTGTTACAGACAATGATACAGATGTCACTGAGGGTAACAATCATAAGGATAATCAACAGACAGGCATAAGGGTAGGAGCCTCCCTAGGGCTGAAAACAGGTCAAACAATCAGCTTTGTGGATAATGTAACAGATGCGTCTCACAGAGCTAAAGTGATGGGACGAGCAGGAAAGGCTACAGGAAATAACAGAAACTGGTACAGCCTACAGTACTTAGAACTATCTGACATCGCTGGTACTATGGGGTCAGCTGATCTTACTAAGGTAGACAATCTTCAGGTTAATCCACTGGATAGTGTAGAACTATGCTCTGATATGCAGGAAAATGATGTATTAGTCACAGGTGGTGTTTCATTTGATAAGGCTAAACTAGATGAAATAAGTAGCTGGAAGAATGATGGGGTGTTTGAGAAGGTAAAAGATATGGGTCAAAGGCATGTGTCCACTAGACGGGTGTGCACACTGAAAGAAACCCCTGATGGTGTAATACCCAAAGCGCGTCTTGTGGCTAGAGGTTTTGAAGAATTCAACACTAAAGATCTATAGAAGGACTCACCTACATGCTCATCAGAGTCCCTCAGACTACTCATGTCAGGTCTATGTCAGAATAAGTGGCATCAAATAACTTATCCAGAACAAAAGGATTCATCGTATTCTGTGGTCAGCTACAAAAGAACAGCTGGCAGACTGTCTGACCAAAAAGGGAGCCTCTTCCCTGGTATTACTTAAGGCACTGAATAATGGACAATGGAAGCTAGATGACTGAGTCTGACTGTTGATAACTGAGCATGAGCTCATTAAAAATTAATAATTAAAAATTATTGTTGCATACATTGATGCAACTGAGTTGCAACCTGTTGTTGTTTCTACTTGTTTCTGTTCTGTGTAAATGTGTATGAGTTGTCTGTTGTCATCATATACATTACGTTTTGCTAATGTTGTCACTTATTGCAAAGCAGTCCCTTCTCCCGTGGTTTTATTCATGATGTCATCAGCGATTAGTCAATGTCGACTTGACTTTCATCACAAAACAGCTGACTTCAAAAACTCTTAAGTCATACAACCCCTAACACACACACAAAGTTGCAAACACAAACATGCCCGTCCATCCATCCATCCTTTCCCCCACCTACCTTAGCGTCATGCTCCTGCAGGTGTGTTCCACTGGCGTGCAGGTAGTTAAAGAGGTCCTCAGAGGGCAGTGGTCTCTCCAGCATCAAGATCAACTCTTGCTCCACTTCAAACCTTTCATGCAGGGTCACTGCTGCACTCTTCCCCATCACTCCTGGGTGACCTGCAAGCAGCAGAAGCCCCAGTTCCAGGGGAAACCCAAACTTTTACCCATCTCGAGTCTGACAGAGACAAAGAGTTACAATGAGGTGGCTGAGAACAGCCTCAGGTTAAGGATTTTAACACAACCTAGTCAACGTACCTTTATACAGGGTATCTGCAGGTTTCAGTAAGTTAAATTTAAGGCTTTTTAAGACCTTTTTAATGCCACTTGGAATGGAATTTAAGACCAAGATCTACAACAAAATATAAACATATGGTTGGTAAGACCTAACGCCCAACAGCTGCTTGCTGGTAGCAGAACCCGTGGGTCAACCACAGGAATCGATTTTAAGCAATATTTCTTTAAAGAATGAAATGAGCAGATTAAGACACAGATTAATTGGAACATATTCATTCAATAAACGAGACTTGTCTTGATATGGTGCTACTGAACACACACCCGTCACTCATGGCATGAGCTTCAGTTCTGTGGCCTTACTCTCCAACTCTGCCTCAGCTTGTTTCAGCTCGCTCATTTTTTCTTTGTATCTCTTCCTGAGGATGTTGGACTTTGTGATGAGCTGAGCCATCAAGGTGCCGGACTTGCCCTCTGCTTGCTCAGCAAACTTGTCCGCATCCTTCTCCAGGCTGTCAGATACCTCCAGCAGAGTTTTCTTTTCTTTTTTTTTAAGCTCAGCTATGTGGTCCTCTGCAGTTTTTCTCTTCTGCCCTTGTGCAGTGCTTTGCCTCTTCCTCTTCTCCAGGTCAAGATTTTCTCTGTATTTTGACCTTGCTGATCCCACAGAGATCAGCAGCTCCTTAGTGAGAGGGACCTTGACAACCCCCACAGATTGCAACATAGTCACAGACCAGTCTCTGGGCAATTACAGTGTCCTCCTGCAAGTTAACGGTCTCCACCTCCTTGTTAATGGAGAAGCTCCTCTCGACTGTTGCCTGTCCATGGGACAAGAGTAGAAGTTTCTGACAAAACTCCCAGAGCTCAGGGTAGGGTTGGCTGAGCAAGCCATGCAGAAACACATCAAGCCTCGTTTCTGTGGGCTGGAAGGACAGGAAGTGCTCGCTTTTAGCCTCAACAGATAGGAAGTTCCCAAACTGTTGGGTAATAACATCACCTGTAACAAAACAGATGAAAGGAAATAAGTGAAATATTATTTAGATGATTAATCATGATATTAAATCAGACAGGCTTATATCAGTTATTACTCTGTACTTTTGGTAATAATCAGGAACAACATTTCCAGAGCTATTCTATTAAACTATTCCTACCAGCAGAGACACCTCCTGACAACTGCTCGTCTTGCAGAAACTTCTGCACAAGTCTGCTCATTCTTCCCTGGCACCAGTCTGGGTTGGAGTACATGATAGTGGGGTCCAAACACGCCATCCGTCTCACGGTGGGGTATTTCAGGGGGCTCTTGTCTTGGACTTTCTTTAGGATATTTGACATACCCTTCACGCAGTCCTTCCTAAACTCGAGGGCAGTGAGCTCTCCTAAGCAGCTCTTTCTCTGCAGTTCCTGACAGATGGGTAATGGATTGTAAATAGAGCTGAATGACCTAACAATATTGCCTAGGTCTGTATATAATTTGATAGAAAGTAATACATCTAAATGATCAAACTACCTTCAGGGCTGCCTCAGCACCCAAGCCCGTCAACTTCCTTCAGGCGGACCCAGTTCTTCTGGTCAGCGACATCCAGTCTGACCAGCTGCAGTGGAGTGATGTCCTGGAGAAGCTTCCTCTTGGCAAAACGCCTCAGTAAACTCTGTCAACAGGAAAACTCTGTAAAGCAAATCCCCCTATAACCACATTCATCACTGAAAAAATTGCTATGTTGTTATTACTTTAAAATGATCTCTATCATCACTTCTATCAAAAGCATCACATCATCAAGAGTACAATGAGCGATAAGAGTTGAAATCAACGAGCAATATCAACCTATGCAGTGCTAGAATATAAATAATTAGATTACCTTGTACAACTCAGCCAAGTCTTTGAAGAGGAATGGCATCACTGGCTCGTCGGTCTGGTACTTTGTCAAAAAGGGACTGAAGGCCCTCGAGATAGCCATGATGAACTGCAGTTTGGCCAAGATGAGCGGATCTTGCTGAGCTGCTTCTATGGTATCAAATGAGCCTGTTCCGGGATTTGGAAGCTTCTTGGTTCTCACCGCATCCGCATACTTCACCACTTCTACAGCTCTCTCCACAACCGGCAGGTTCTCAATCCACCAGTGGCCACAGAATGGTAACGGGAAGACCGAGGATTTGGTGAGAGCAGTGAAATCCTCTCTCCTAGCTGGCACATTGTGGAAAAGAATGTGCATGGCCCTCACCACCTTCTCCTGCTGCCACATGGAGAAGCCGCATTTGAATGCGTTATGTAGGGTGTGGAGGCCACAGCTACCCACAACAACCAGCTGGGCACCACCATACTGCTCAGCGTGCTCTTGCTGCAGAAGCTCAAAGAACTTCCAGTTCACATTGGGTCCATCCATGGAGATGGACACCAGGCTCCTGAGGTTCAGCTGCTCCACACACTCCTGAGAATAACATGAATATATACGATAAGCTTACCAATGGTTCAATGTAAAACATTGCTGTCTACACATCACTCAAACAGTTCACATTTAAATTAGCTAGCCTACACAGCATCATCATAATATTATAATAAAATGATGGCTAATATTGAATTACATTTCTAACATTTCAAGCAGCCAAGTCTACTCTTCTGACTAAAATGAGGCAACAAAAGATATTGAATGCTAATGGCATCTTTGTTAGCTTTCCCTAGGGTACTATTATTGAATACATCATGACATTGCCATAATCAACTAATCTGAAAATGAATGTAACGGTAACAATGAGTCAACATTTCTTAACAAATAATATTTAACATTAGCTAACAATAATTCAATAAATCCACGTATTACTCACTTTAAAATGTTGCAGTAAATCCTTAGCTGTTGAATGCCCCATGAACTGCGACCCCAGGTACCGTGATTGAACGTGATCTCCCTCCCAATAGCGCACACGCACGTCCAGTTGCTTACTTTTTGTAGTGTGGTTGAGGCTTTCGTCAAACATCAAAACAAACGTGCCCTTGTTTACTTTCCCATGGCGCTAATGTTGGCTGCCGTTAGTGTGACTGTTGTGTTGTCCGTCCTGCCAAGAATACACAGGAGAGGTTGTCTTGGTGGATGATGTGGTCTTTTATTATTAATATGTCTATCACTAACCGGCATCATCCATTTCTAATTTATATGACAGAAAATTATATAAGAGTGAACAAAAAAAAAAGTTACCGGCGTTTCTTCTTGGTTGATGCTAGAATGATCGTCCGGAGGGAGGGGGGAGGAACCTCCGCTGTGTGCTCTGCTGTGATTCGCTGTTTTGTCATCAAATTCCCCACAGCTAATCAACCAATCACAGCAGCGTATAGTTTCTGGCAGTTTTTTTCAAAATGGAGGAGGACTTCAGCTTATCTGACTGTAGTCGCGCGAATCAATTGTTTAAATATTCGGTCTGAAAGTCAAGACCTCTTTTCAACCAGCTAAAATGCGGTTACAACATTAACGTGTCACAAAACATACATTTGTTTAACCATTTCAATAAAACTGCACTCGCGCGAATCAAATGTTTAAATATTCAGTCTGAACGTAAAGGCCTCTTTTCAACCAGCTAGAAACCCTCCCTGGCCACAGTTTTCCAATTCACCTGCATTCTGTAATTGTTCTCGTTAAATTAAAGTGAATTGTATGTCAGGACTGACTGCAGTCCTGCATGTAGCCTACTTTTATTGTTGTGAAATAAATGTATCTGACCAATTTGAAAGTGTATACTTTTTGTGAGGAGCCATGCCCACTACCACAGTACAGTGGTGGAAAATAGTACATTTATTAAGGTAGGCTATTATAGCTACTTAGTTCCAATTTGAGGTAGCTTTACTTGAGTATTGCCATTTGATGCTACGTTATACTTCCACTCCATTACATTTCAGGGGGAAATATTGTACGTTCTACTCCACTACATTTATTAGACAGCTTCGGTTACTTTTCAGATGGAGCTGCGGTATGCCTACATTCAACACTAAGCTAATATCGTTTCTCTTTCCAGCCTCAACTGAACAAATCATCGAAATGGTTAAACAAATGTATGTTTTGTGACACGTTGATGTTGTAAGTAACCGCATTTTAGCTGATTGAAAAGCGGTCTTGAAGTTCAGACCGAATATTTAAACATTTGATTCGCGGAATTTCGCGCGATTGCAATCAGATAAGCTGAAGTCCTCCTCCATGTTGAAAAAGCTACCAGAAACTATACACTGCTGTGATTGGTTGATTTGCTGTGAGCATTTGATGACAAAACAACGAATCACAGCAGAGCACGCAGCAGAGGTCCTTCCCCCCTCCATCCGGCCGATCAATTCTAGCATCAACCTTTCTTCTTCTTTCGGCTGCCATTTTGTCATGACTTAGTTAGCATTTGTCCGCCAAATTCTATATAGGCTATACCAATTAGCAACTAACTGCTCAGTAAAACCAACATCGGTATTCTTTTCGATAACTAGTTACATTAATATTACCTACAACCGTGAGTTGCAGGTAATATTGCCATGGTATTGCGTCATCCAGGTCATTTATTTGTCTATGGGGATAGATATTTGTTTTAATTACAGGGAATAGCATGCTATAGCTAACAGCTGCACCTGATACGAACCTGGAATTCATAAAAATAGCATGTTGTGGAATGAATATGTACCGTATAAGTGTCAAATATTATCTTATGTCAGTTTAGGTGTTCAACAGATTTTTCGTTCGTTTTAAAAAGCGTTATTTTATTATTTTTGCGGAGCTACCGGAATGTGACTTACCACTGCTCAGAATTTTCATCTCTGCTGTGGATTTCCGGTTTCCAGAGGCTTCTATAAGAGATTCTATCTGACCAATAGATGTCGCTGGCAGAACACATTTATGCATTTCACCATAGAACGGTCTATTTACAACCTCACATTAGCTGCAGCCTATACTCTAGTCACGACCGCAAGTAGTTACCAGAATGATTCGCGCTCTGCACGCAACCCAAGCTAAATTAATCTTCACACAACACAAACGAAGAAGAAGAAATAGTCCTCTCCCGGACAGTTCTTTTTTAAGACCTTTGAGTAATGAATTTAATACCATTTTCCGACATTTTTAATGAATTTAAGACATTTTGAGGCCTTTAATTTAGATACATGAATTTAAGACTTTTTAAGGATCCGCGGACACCCTGAACACACACAACCGTGCAACACTTAAGTCAAAAATCCCGAGTCTAAACTGAATAACGTATGTGTGTGTGTCTGTGTGTGTGAAGCCAAAGTGTTTTTGCATGAGGAATCTGGACGGGGAGACAAGCAGCAGCAGTAAATAAATAGATTAATACTCATTATGAACAAGAACGCCCACTCGTGTGTCTGTAACTTTTTTTTCTTAACTTTGGGAAGTGGCACGGGACATCTAAAAGTTTGCTGACCCCTGTAGTAGCGGTCCATCCAGTGTGTGGAAATACTTCAGTAAAGTTGAAACCTGTACTACTGTCACTTGCAAAACAATGAAGTCCTTTCTGGAATACAACAAAAGTACAAGTGCCATGCACACTCACCTGAAAAAGCATCCTCTAATGCCAGCTGCTGAGGAACGATCCAAACCCTCTCGACACCAGTCAACTGGCTACTTCACCAAACGCCCTGCCATAACAGGCCATAACAAGATGGCTCCAAATCACCAATTTGCTGGTGAATTTCATTGTGAAATATATTTGACCTTTAGTTGCAGTACATCAGAGAAAGCTTCATAGACCTACTGGCTTTTTTTAACCTGGCTACAATGTCCCATCTTACAACACGCTGTTGAACACTATTAAACAGCACTACGACAGCCAGGATCAAAGAGCAAAAACTGACTGAGCAAGACTATGAGTAGGCTTACAGGCTAGATCTTGCCTGAGTTTTGTTTACCTCAAGTGTTTTTCCTGACGTTTCAATTTTTCTTTTTTTGTACCTTAATGGGAGTTTTACCACATATAAGTTATTAATGCATACATTGATGCAGTTGAGTTGCAAGCTGTTGTTTCTGTTCTGTATAAATTATGTGTATGAGCTGTCTGCTGTCAGCATATACATTAAATTTTGCTAATAGGTTGTCACTTGTTGCAAAGCAGTCCCTTCTCCTGTGCTGTTAGTCAATGTTGACTCGACTTTCATCACAAAACAGTCGACTTTGAAAAAATCTGAAGTCATGTAACCCCTAACAGACACAAAAAAGTTGCACCACAAACATGCCTGCCTGCCCACCCATCAATCCATCCATCCATCCATCCACCCATCTACCTTAACATCATGCTCCTGCAGGTGTCTTCCTCTGGCTTGCAGGTACCCGCAAGGAGCAGCAGCACCACTTCCAGGGGAAACCCAAACTTTTCCCCATCTTGAGTCTGAAAGACACAAAGAGTTGTAATGAGGTTGCTGAGAACCGCCTCAGGTTAAGGATTTTAACAAAAACCCAAGTCAACTTACCTTTATAAGGATTAATTAAAGAACAATGAGAGATAGAGATGTTTTGATTTTAACTATGCAGTTAATGCACTGGGCACTACTGCTTCTGATAAAAAACTAAAAAGTTTCAAAAGATACTGACATTTCAAGAGCTTTTGGGGACAAAAACAATGTCACCATTGTGAAGGTGTCCACCTTTTCTTTGGGAATTTGTAAGGCCACCTTCAGGACAGACACACACAACACCTGTAGTTAAATTATATGCTTTACACTTCTGGTCAAATCTGAATGTCCGACACCTTTTATAAGAGAACACAAGCCGTTTTCTGTACAATCGCTACGTATTTCGTATGCGTAATGTCACCGAAATGTGATTTATAACAATTAACTTACTCCCACGTGTATTACAAAAAGACTTGACATGGGCCATTTGAGACCACTGACATTATGTAGACCAGTGACAGACCTTAGTCGGTATGCAGATATTGGATCGTCGACAGCAGAATGGTCACCAGAAACTACAAAGTTATTTTCCTGCAGCTGCACTGCTTTCACACTGCCCAAAAAAACCCGCTAACATGCGCCAATTTACACTGACCAAAGGCGGACATGAGCGGGGTTTTGCCAGTGTGAAAGCAGTAACATGTCCATTTACATTACTGCCACGTGGTAATTAATCACAGCCTCTGAATAAGCACAAAGCCTTTGCATACCAACACGGCCGAATGGGTCTCCATGTTAACTGTTCCAATAGATTTGATCATTCTTCCAACGCATGCCAGGCTAACCACATGCATACAAACCGCTTGTCACTCAACAAGTCAAACAGACTGACGAATGGATGACGTTGCTGACTAGTGAGCCGCTATTGCAGCAGTGTCGTCAACCAGCACTTGCCCCCATCGGCGTTACCGTTGGCCTAACATGACATTTAACATCCTGTGACTTCACAACTATATTATTCATAACTGCCTGGTTTACTACTAACAAAAGACGTGGGATGAGTATTAATCTTAACAATACGACTGGCTATTTCTCGCAAATTCACTGATTACACTGCGGCCGTAACCACGTGACACGTTTTCCTGCGTAGTGGCTGCTTAGCTCGCTCACATACTCAAAACTCTTTTCCAAACACGAGGCGAAACAAAGAACAGCTCAACACCACATTAGCCAACATCTTACACAATGTGTTAATTACCTCGTCTACTGTATCTGTGGCGAACAAATCCATATTGTACGTGGTCAAAATATGCTTAGTTTCTTTCGTTCGTAAAACGCGCTTACCGAAATAGAAGCCATTTTGTAGATGGTCCCAGGCACGTTCGCAAGCCCCCCCCCCCACACACACACACACGGGACGTCATTTTAAAGGCCCAGTTGTCCTCCATATGGGAACAGGTCTGAATACAGCGGCATGTACAGTATGAAAGATATGAGCAAAAACGCCATGTCGACTCAAATGAACCGCTGGGTCTCAATGACACAGTAGCTCGCTCAACGGTAAAATGGCTGACGGAGCCTGTGTGGCAAATAACGCGCGGAACATGGCGCCAAGCTTGCAGGACAAAAGACAGGTTTTGACCAGTGTCTCTGGCCAGCCCCTCGCTCACAAACCTAATGTTACGTTTCCCAAGTTAAGTGGCGAAGACACGTTCAAGTCGGCGACATTAAAAAAAACAGCCATTTTAGCTATCCACATACACACAAGTTGTCTTCACTCCAGTTGGTAACCCGTGTTAAGGCCGGCATTAGCTGCTAAGTAGGCGTTATAACCTGATATAAGAAAAAATATGTCCCACAGAATACCACACAAAACAGCTTGCATTGACTTATGTGCACATTACATTAAGGCGCAACGTTATTTCTCAATCAGCAATATTCGGAAATTTTACATCTGGATAAAAATAAAGTTACCTCCTGTCACGACCTCCTAACGAAACGCAGCGGACACGGGCTCGTCACAACATGGCGGCGATCAGGATAATGACCTCCCATCACCCCACGCGTGCGTCCCGCCCCTAAAGCGCCCGCCAATTATATTCAATTTTTAAAAACAGTATTTTATTTCAAATTGTTTATGTGATGAAAGAATACTGTTTCACTTACACAATGTGTTAATTACCTCGTCTACTGTATCTGTGGCGAACAAATCCATATTGTACGCGGTCAAAATATGCTTAGTTTCTTTCGTTCGTAAAACGCGCTTACCGAAATAGAAGCCATTTTGTAGATGGTCCCAGGCACGTTCGCAAGCCCCCCCCCCCCCCCCCACACACACACACACACACGGGACGTCATTTTAAAGGCCCAGTTGTCCTCCATATGGGAACAGGTCTGAATACAGCGGCATGTACAGTATGAGATATATGATCAAAAACGCCATGTCGACTCAAATGAACCGCTGGGTCTCAATGACACAGCAGCTCGCTCAACGGTAAAATGGCTGACGGAACCTGTGTGGCACATAACGCGCGGAACATGGCGCCAAGCTTGCAGGACAAAAGACAGGTTTTGGCCAGTGTCTCTGGCCAGCCCCTCGCTCACAAACCTAACGTTACGTTTCCCAAGTTAAGTGGCGAAGACACGTTCAAGTCGGCGACATTAAAAAAAACAGCCATTTTAGCTATCCACATACACACAAGTTGTCTTCACTCCAGTTGGTAACCCGTGTTAAGGCCGGCATTAGCTGCTAAGTAGGCGTTATAACCTGATATAAGAAAAAATATGTCCCACAGAATACCACACAAAACAGCTTGCATTGACTTATGTGCACATTACATTAAGTCGCAACGTTATTTCTCAATCAGCAATATTCGGAAACTTTACATCTGGATAAAAATAAAGTTACCTCCTGTCACGACCTCCTAACGAAACGCAGCCGACACGGGCTCGTCACAACATGGCGGCGATCAGGATAATGACCTCCCATCACCCCACGCGTGCGTCCCGCCCGTAAAGCGCCCGCCAATTATATTCAATTTTTAAAAACAGTATTTTATTTCAAATTGTTTATGTGATGAAAGAATACTGTTTCAATTCTTCGTTTTCACATCTAGGCAAATATTACGTGTTATATGGGTCC
Source organism: Lampris incognitus (assembly GCF_029633865.1). NCBI lineage: Eukaryota > Metazoa > Chordata > Actinopteri > Lampriformes > Lampridae > Lampris > Lampris incognitus. The sequence continues at coordinate 207,282 of NW_026611096.1, forward strand.
AAATTAAGTTACCTGAATCTGATCCATCCATTTCCCAAACCGCCTATCCTGCTCTGAGGTGGCGGGGATGCTGGAGCCTATCCCAGCAGTCACTCTGACCTTTCAGGCTAAACACGATTTCATTTAAATTCCATTTAGCTGCAGTTAATTGCGATTACATGCGCTTGACCCATGCCAAACTCGGAATGACACAACTGAATCAGGTGTGTATATATACACTCACTGGCCACTTTATTAGGTACACCTTGCTAGTACCGGGTTGGACCCCCTTTTGCCTTCAGAAATGCCTTAATCCTTCGTGGCATAGATTCAACAAGGTACTGGAAACATTCCTCAGAGAGTTTGGTCCATATTGTCATGATAGCATCACGCAGTTGCTGCAGATTTGTCGGCTGCACATCCATGATGCGACTCTCCCGGTCCACCACACCCCAAAGGTGCTCTATTGGATTGAGATCTGGTGACTGTGGAGGCCATTTGAGTACAGTGAACTCATTGTCATGTTCAAGAAACCAGTCTGAGATGATTCGAGCTTTATGACATGGCACGTTATCCTGCTGGAAGTAGCCATCAGAAGATGGGAACACTGTGGTCATAAAGGGATGGACATGGTCAGCAACAATACTCAGGTAGGCTGTAGCGTTGACACGATGCTCAATTGGTACTAAGGGGCCCAAAGTGTGCCAAGAAAATATCCCCCACACCATTACACCACCACCAGCAGCCTGAAGCGTTGATACAAGGCAGGATGGATCCATGCTTTCATGTTGTTGACGCCAAATTCTGACCCTACCATCCGAATGTCGCAGCAGAAATTGAGACTCATCAGACCAGGCAACGTTTTTCCAATCTTCTATTGTCCAATTTTGATGAGCCTGTGCGAATTGTAGCCTCAGTTTCCTGTTCCTAGCTGACGGGAGTGGCAAGATTATCTAATATTTTGGGGTCCTTATGAAGCTTGGGAATTAAAGTTATTATAGCTTGTTTCATAGTGGAAGGAAATTTAATATTGTCAGTTGATTATTTTAACATAAGAGAGAATGTAACTTTAATAAGTCCCAAAAATGTCTATAGAAATTGGCAGTAAGTCCATCCCTACCTAGAGATTTGTCTAAAGACAAACTCATTACTGCTTTATCCAGCTCATCTGAAGTAATTTCAGCATCACACAACCATACGAACACATCAACAATACAGAGAATAAGAGCTTTGATATTGTTGAAGAAGTCAGCATCCTGAACAGAAAAGGTTGAAGAATACAATTTACTGTGTTAGTAATTAGTATTAGTATTGAGTAGCAGCAGAATACTTCACAACTGCTATCATTAAACGTTTATTGACATGCTACAGTACCAGAGAAAAAGTAAAATCTATGTTAACATTATTTTATTATAATGTTAAACTTTATTTCACTCTCTCTCTCTCGCACACGTAAGGAATCCAGCTTTGGTAAGGAATGAGCTTTGGCTCAAGACAAATCAAACAATAGCAAACAAACAAACCAACACAAAACCCATTTCTGTCACGTATCTGGAAAGAACCCAAAAGCAGACGGGACAAGCAGGTAAGGGAAGAAATCAAGTCTTATGGCCGGACTTGATGAAGCAGCAATCATTGGCAACGCTGTCTTCGGGAGGGGGGCGGAGTCGGCTTGTGTTCGTCACGTCAATGCGTCTCTGTGTGTGTCGGAAAAAACAGTGCTTCGGCCTGGAGTCGCCTTGTCACCAAAGTGGGGAGGCGCTCTCCTTCCAGACTGCCGGCCCTCGGACAGATGCAGTTGGCGAACGCATGCAGTACGAGGGTGGGTGTTTGAATTAAAATAGGGATCGATTGGCCACTAAATTGGGAGAAAAAAGGGAAAAATCAAAAATACATTTAGAAAAAAAAAAAAAAAGAAATCAACTCTTCATCCAAGTGGCCCATCCCAGGGGTAGAGCAGGAGTTGGCTCAGTGGCAGGTAGACTGGCTGGCACAAGTCCATCAATGGCTACGTTCCAGCCAACACTGGTCCACAGTGGAGGCTTTTTAAGGGTGACGCCGATTGCTTGATGGCCAGCTGCTGTGCCGGGGTGAAGGAGGGGTCAGCAGGTGTCCAGGGAGAAGAGGGGTTAGGCTTGGGCTTTTGGCTCATGACTTCTATTTATTTAGCACTGGCCTACTGATCTGAGGAATGCTATAATGCTCGACTTCACTCAATGTGGCCAGGGGTGCTCGGGCTGGACCCGTCAAATTGGGCAGCGCTGGCCGCTGAATGTGGCCGGGGCTCGACAATGTATGTGGGCAGGGGTGGTCGCGCTGGCACTACAATCAAGCCCAAAGTCGCGCGACGTTTCGCTGTTTATGTACCTTCTTCAGGCGAGGCCTTATTCAACTAAGAGAGGCAGGGTTAAGCTTAAGGTTAGGGTTAGGCTTTTAAATCCGCATTCCCAAATACATTGCAATTAACCTTGTGCACTGTCCATCGACAAGGTGTTTAGATGGCGGCCACAGTCCCCCACCAACTACCTGACCGTCCCACGCAATCCAAAAATTCAATGGCAGCTAATAATGGTCCCTCAGTTTGGCTCAGTCGCATCATCGGGACCCCAATTTGGTCCCCTGTTTCACTACAACAAAGCCCAAAGTCGCGCGACGTTTCACTTTTCTTCAACCCTCTTCAGGCGAGGGTTTAGACTTTTCCACGAGCGGCATGTCGGTGGCCTTCTAAGGCTCGTGAAAATCAAATCACTTGATTGGAAGCTGCCAATTTGCCATAACAATATGGAAGGACCTCTAAAATCTGTTGTACATACTTTGTGCTACTGCACTTACCAGCATGCTTTGTGTCTTGCACATTTCCTATGTTCTTGTGGGTTTCGAAACATGTGAACCAATGGAATGTATTTGCTCTTTGTATTTTTATTTGAATTTTGTTATTAGCCAATGATGTGGTGTGGAGTTGTTATGCCCGCGAAATCACGAGCTTCGCAACGGTCCATCTCCTCACGGAGAGGGAGGAGTTAGGCAGCCCGAGTGAGTACGACGAAGAGAGAGGGCCATTTTTCTGCTGCTCCGTCTAAGTACCCGTTTCGCGGAGACTTTATACACAGCCCGTGTACTAGGCCCGCATTTGAGGTCAGGAGTGTTGCGATTGGCCCGCGGTCGTATGCTTGCTGGTGGGCTTTGTTTTAGTATGCCGATTATTTTGTTTATGCCCCATAGCCAGTGTCGCCGCTAGCTAGCTAAGTGCATTTAGCATCCAGTGCTAGTGTGTTAGCTAGCCGACTAGAGTTGTGGAGGCTAGTCAGAAGTCATCGGGCTGCGCTGGACGGTGATGTAACTAGGGGAGCCGCTCTGCTCCATTCCTGGGACCTGTCTGCTATCCAAAGAGGACTCGCTTCATCTGCTCTATCTTCGCCAGGGTTGTTTGAACTTTGCAACCTTTGGCCATCTTGCGGCGGGTGGAGGCTGCTACCGGGGAGCCGACACCTGCCAGCTGCTAGGCTAGCACTACGCCTTCCATCCTCTGGACTGCACACAGCCTCCCGGTCGAGGAAGCGATGGGTTGTGAGTAACCCGAAAATTTCATTTATACTCACACACACACGCACACTTTTATCTCGTCGCCTGGGCATCGTAGCGGTGGCTGCCTTGCCCTCCGCTCAGAGAGCTGCTTTAATGTGCACCAACGGGCCCCAACGGAAAGTGCTGGGTATTTGTGTGTTCTTTTGATACTTTCTTCCTGTTTATTGTGACCGCTTGTCCCACCCTGTGTAATTTCAATTAATGTTTATTTAATCAGCAATACTACACTCGTGTGGTACTCTCTCTCTCTCTCTCTCTCATTATTATCAAATAAATCCTATTATTATTAATTATATTTCGGGTGTATTGGCAGCTCATTTTCCGCATATGCAAAGCCTAGGTTACTTATAGAGTGCTGGTAATAAGCTTGTACAGTAATTCAGTACACAGCAGAGTTATAAGATCTGCATTAACCACGTGTTTGTTTCATTCTGGGAAGATATACCATTCACCAGCCTTAGCTAAGTGTAGTATTTTCACAGTGGAGGCACCGCGCTACTAAATTGATTATTATCTTGGTTAATTATTTCTATTATCAATTATCACTAATATTGTCATTAGTGGCACTAGCCTACTAGTACACAGGAGGTTCAGCCAGCTCACCATTCCACCGCTGAGAACTCAGGATCCTGTTGCGCTATTGATTTGTATTGTAACACTTTAGTAACTGGTAGCATTAGGCTTTTGTCTTGTTTAAATGTGCTTGGCGTTGCCCGCCAGTGAAAAAGGGGTTACAAATAGCTTTACACTAGTCCAACTCACCGAGCGGGGGGGGCGACGTCCCTCTTTGTCGGAGTCCCTCGTAAAAAGAGAGAGTGAACCACAGCTCCGCCTCTAAATACGTCACTGGGAAATATGACACCACCTCCGGTGGGCGTGTGCTTTCGCCCGGGACAGACGTTCCCTAACCATGCCGTTGTCCCGGGAAAATGGACCCGCCCATCTGTTGGATCGCCAGGTCTTTCTCCGGAAACACCGGATGACGACCCATTCGCCGGGGAGGTAGGAATGGAGAACCTTCTCAGCTGGGGTGGGGAGAGCAGCTGCCACCTGTTTGGGAGACTTGGGAGAGAGCAGAGGAGAGATTACAGCAGTGCTGTAGCATAGCATGCTCGTAAAGAGCGGTTTGGGGAAGAGCTCCCGGCGCAGGGCCCGTTCCCATGGTCGGAGGCCGTCCCATGACAATCTCAAAAGGACTAAGCCCTGCTCTGGAGTGTCTTTGTCGCACGCGCATGTACATAAGTACCAGAAGACGTAAGAAACTGTCTCTGTTGCCAGAGAGCACCAAAGTCCACGCCGAAAGCGTAGCGTGAATCCGTGTAGATGGTGACAGACCAGCCAGCTGCCAGCTCGCAGGCCGCAGAGAGGGCCGTGAGTTCAGCAGCCTGTGCAGAGAGGTGAGAGGGCAACGAGCTGCAATTAAGGCAAGCGGAGGCAGAGCAAACGGCCCAACCAACCTGACATTGGCCGGTGGTAAGACAGCGGGAAGCCGACCCATCCACAAAAAGGACAACGTCAGGGTTGGCAAGAGGAGTGGAGCTGAGATCAGGCCGAGGTGAACAAACAGCAGAGACAGCTGCAACGCAGTCGTGTGGTTCACCATCGTCTGGTGAGGGAAGAAGGGTGGCGGGGTTAAGGACAGTGCAACGTTTGACAGTGATGGTGGGCATGTCAAGGAGCACAGTGTTGTAACGTAGCCACCGGGCTGCGGACAGCTGTGACCTTTTCTGTTCAAGTAGGAGGAGCGGGACCGCATGGGGAACCAGGAGAGTAACGTCGGAGTACCCCACGATGTCTCGCGAGGCCATCACAGCCTTTTCAGCAGCAGCGACGGCTCGAAGGCAGCGAGGCAAGCCAGCCGCTACCGGGTCAAGTTTGGTGGAGAAGTAAGCCACAGGGCGCAGCTTGCAGTCCCCCATGAGACTGACTGCAAGAGGACGGAGATCATGCAGCCGTTGCGCTCATCCACAGTTTGAGTGAATGCTTGAGCGGGCTCCGGATAGCCAAGAGTTGGTGCGATTTGGAGCTGGACTTTCAGTCACTCAAAGGCTTTAGTTGCCTCTGGGGTCCACAAGAGGACCTGTGAGGCGGGTGCATGAGAGTCAATGAGGGCCCGAAGGGGTTTGTCAAAGGTTGCACATGCCGGAACGAACAAGCGACACAGTAGGAAGCCATGCCTAAGAACAGGGTATCTGCAGGTTTCACTAAGTTAATTTTAAGACTTTTTAAGACCTTTTTAATGCCACTTGGATCGGAATTTAAGACCAAGATCTACAACAAAATATATACATATGGTTGGTAAGCACTAACGCCCAACAGCTGAATATTTAACCATTTGATTCGTGCGAGTGCAGTTTTATCGAAATGGTTAAACAAATGTATGTTTTGTGACACGCTGATGTTGTAACCGCATTTCTTGACGTTCAGACCGAATATTTAAAGATTTGATTCGCGGAATTTCGCGCGATTGCAATCAGATAAGCTGAAGTCCTCCTCCATGTTGAAAAAGCTGCCAGAAACTACACGCTGCTGTGACTGGTTGATTCGCTGTGAGCATTTGATGACAAAACAACGAATCACAGCAGAGCGCGCAGCGGAGGTCCCTCCCCCCTCCATCTGGCCGATCAATTCTAGCATCAACTTTTCTTCTTCTTCTCTCGGCTGCTATTTTGTCATGACTTAGTTAGCATTTGTCTGCCAAATTCTGTATAGGCTATACCATTTAGCAATTAACCGCTCAGTAAAACCAACATCGGTATTCTTTTCGATAACTAGTTACATTAATATTACCTACAACCGTGAGTTGCAGGTAATATTGCCATGGTATCGCATCATCCAGGTCATTTCTTTGTCTATGGGGGATACATATTTGTTTTAATTACAGGGAATAGCATGCTATAGGTAACAGGTGCGCCTGATACGAACCTGGAATTCATGAAAATAGCATGTGTGTTAGAGTTTGTGGGAGACCCCAAGCGCACGACACCAGACAGAGATGGGGTTAGCCGAAAACTGGCGTACTTTATTCAAACATAGGAAGGCAATGAGCGACAAGGAAAAAACGGAAAGTCCAAGGGGGAAAAAAACTCGCGGGTAATCCAAACGGGAACAAGGCAGGATACTTCCACGGGGAAACCTTGCAAGGGAAAAACATGAACCAAGGGCTGGGATGAGTTCGTAGAGAAAAGGACCGTGAGAGGAGAGTCGCCGCTACTGCGGGGAGGTAACAACACGAACTGACAACGGGCACGTGGGAGGCCACCAAACTTAAGCCCAGCCCTGATGACTAAGCCCGGCCCTGACGAGCCGATTGGCTGCCGGCGTGGGGTGGGCGGGCCACGGTGCGGGGTGGGCGAGCCATAACACTTGTTTCCCTTTTATTTTCTTTTTTTCCCCTCAAAATTCACTTAATCCTACCAAATGACCACTTCTATTAGTGCGAGACCGAGGGTGAACAGCCGCTTAATTGTCAGTGCACGACCTCATCTGGTTTCAATAGTACGCGTTTTAAATGATCATTTTATCCTTTAAAGAATTCTGCTTACCCGTGCGATGAATCTCCCAGGGTTTTGCTGAGGGATCTCAGCGACACCGACCAAACGGACCACCCGCCTCTCCCTTTCTTCTTCTCAAACCTGGTGAGGTTATTGGGAGATCGGTGACTATGTCCTTGTCCCGAGATGATCGGTCAGCCGGTTGTCCGTCTGGCGGAGCGACGTGAGATCCCGCTTCTGACACCAAATTGTTGTGGATTTTCCTTTATCCTTTTAATGGGCTCTTGCCCCAGCAACCTCTGGGGAGAATAATCATGGGACAAATATTGAAGCAAACAGAGAATCTTTAATGCATCTGCAGATGGAGAGCCATAAGGCCACAGAGAGGTTCGTCTATGAGGATATGCTCTGCCTCTGAGCTGGAGATAGTGGTTTTTTATAGAACAGTCCGTCGCGTCATACACTATGTTTCCTGCGTCAACTAAGGTGTAATCTTAAAAAGGAATGAAGGAAACATCTACGTAAATCACGTTCTGTGCCTCGTGAGTGTCTGTACGCCTGTTGCACTTGTCTTTTGCTGTACCTGGCCGTTCCTGGGATGCGGCAACGGGGAGGCAAGCATAGTAACAGTTGCTATGTGGCCCCATGGAAGGTACGCATGAGAACAATTGGTATGTGTGTCTGCAGTGAGTGAGAAGTTTCATACACACAGACAAGTGGAAAACTACAGAGTACATACGGAGTGCATATGGAGAACATTTTGTACTCCACATACATCACCAACATCCTGCTCAGCTCTCCCCTTCTCAGCCTCCTCCTGCTCAGCTGCACCACTCTCCTCTCAGAGCCTCACCGCAGCCACATCGTGATGACACGACTGGTACGAATGACATTGCGAGCTACTTGGTGCGCCGAGAGCTTGTGAATTCCGGTCTCATCCAGTTCAACGAGCGCCCAGAAAATTATTGGGCGTGGAAGTCCTGTTTCTTCAACGCCATTGAAGGACTGAACTTAACTGCCAGCGAGGAGCTCGACCTCTTGACAAAGTCGTTAGGAAAAGAGTTCTCAGAGCACGTTAAAAGGATTTGCTATGTGCACGTCGCCGACCCTGTAGTGGGCCTACAACATGTCTGGGAACGCCTAGAAGAGTGCTCCCCTGAAGTGATCGAGAGAGCGCTCTTCGAGAGGATAGAGAACTTTCCAAAAATCGCTCAGAAAGACCCCGTAAAGTTGAGGGAGCTGGGAGACCTGCTGATGGAGTTAGACTCTGCTACGTGTGAGGGCTACCTGCCGGGGATCTCGTACCTGGACACCGCCAGGCGTGTCAACCCGATCGTTGAGAAGATGCCACACAGTCTACAAGAGAGGTGGATAACTAAGGGTTCCCAGTACAAAGAGCAGCACTATGTCTCCCCCCCCCCCCATTCACCTTCTTCGCAGACTTCATCTGCAGCGAGGCACACAGAAGAAATGACCCCAGCTTTACTCTCCCTTCAGCTCCATCGAAAACGTCCAACAAGTCCTCCACAGTGTCCTCAAAACATGAGCGATCAGAAAAGGAATCAAGACACGCCAAAAGGCATGTCTCCACCCACAAGACAGAGGTCTCAACAAACCGCTCAGCTTCTCAGTCACGCAGTTCGAGCAGCAAGCCTGGCGACAAAGGGAAACAATGTCCCATCCATCAGAAGCGCCATCCTCTAAAGAAATGTCGAGGTTTTCGAAGCAAGTCTCTTGAGGAGCGCAAAGCCTTTCTGAAAGAGAATGGTGCCTGCTACAGGTGTTTCTCCTCCACAACTCACCTGGCGAAGAACTGTAAGGCAACTTTGAAGTGCAGCGAATGTGAGAGCGATGACCACATAGCGGCGCTCCACCCTGGACCTCCTCCACGGGACAAAAAAGACAAGGACCCCACCTCAGAGCATGGCGGGGAGAGTGAAGAGGAGGCGCCTCCACCAGCAGTCACCTCTAAATGCACAGCACACCCAGACAGAGCTAGTAACGTCTACATCGTCGTGGACGACCAGAGCAACAGATCTCTGGCGAGGTCTGATTTCTTCTACTTCATCCAAATCAGAGGTTCAGACTCACCGTACACCCTGCGTACATGTGCAGGAGTCACCGAGACATCTGGAAGAAGAGCCACAGGGTTCTTGGCGTAGTCGTTGGATGGAAAAAACAAGTGTGCTGCTTCCAACACTCATTGAGTGCAACCATATGCCTGACCATCGGTCAGAAATCCCGACCCCAGAAGCTGCACAGCACCACAGCCACCTGAAGTCCATCGCTCGCAGAATCCCTCGCCTGGACCCTGAAGCCCAGATCCTGATACTTCTGGGACGCCACATCCTTCAGGTTCACAAAGTCAGGGAGCAACGCAATGGTCCTCCCAGCGCCCCCTATGCCCAACGTCTAGACCTGGGTTGGGTGGTTACAGGGGACGTGTGCCTGGGTTCAGCCCACAAGCCAGCAGCTGTGACTCCCTATCGCACCAGCGTGCTCGAAAACGGAAGGCCATCTCTCCTCACTCCGTGCCCCAACCGTCTCCAGGTCAAGGAAAGGTTCCTCCTTACAGCATCAAACATGACACCCCAGTCCCTGATGACGACAAAGTGCGGCTTTCCATCGAAGATCGTCTGTTCCTGGAGTTCATGGACAGAGAGATGGTGATGGACGACACCAACAGCTGGGTGGCGCCTCTCCCATTCCGATCCCCTCGTCGACGGCTCCCTTACAATCGAGACCAAGCTCTCAGCAGACTTACCTCTCCCCGCCGCACCCTGGAAAGAAAGCCTAAGATGAAAGCCGACTTCGTCACACCTTCATGCAAAACATCTTTGATCGCGACCAGGCTGAGTTGGCCCCACCACTACCGGAGGGAAGTGAGTGCTGGTACTTACTTATCTTCAGCGTCTACCACCCTCAAAAGCCAGACAAGATCAGGGTTGTCTTCGATTCCAGCGCTCAACATCACGGCATCTCCCTGAACGATGTGCGTGCTACTTACCGGCCCGGATCTGAACAACAGCTTGCTGGGAGTCTTGCTGCGCTCCCGAAGAGAAACAGTGGCTGTCATAGCGGACATCGAGCAGATGTTTCACAGCTTCGTCGTTCGAGAAGACAACAGAGATTTCTTGTGTTTCCTGTGGTTCAACAACAACGACCCCAACCGAGAGATTGCCGAGTATCGCATGAAAGTCCACGTATTCGGCAACTCACCATCCCCAGCTGTCGCCATCTATGGACTTCACCGAGCAGCAGAACACAGCTCCAGGGAACACGGAATGGATGCCAAGCACTTAGTGGAACGCGACTTCTACGTCGACGACGGCCTCGCTCTGGCTGGGTTGCGTCCCGAGGGGCAGCCGTGAGTAGAGGGAGGAGTCGTTGGCAGCTTGACTGGAGGTGGCCACTTGCTGTGTATTTAGCATAGCAGCACACTCAGCTGCTCCCTCAACCTGTAGTGCGATGGTAATTGCTCTGGACAGCAGCAGATCGTCTTTTTCCAGCAGGAGAGTCTCACGCACCTTTGCGTTGTTGGTGTGTTCGATTAGCTGGTCGCGAACCATCTCGTCCTGAAGCGCGCCAAACTTGCATGAGCTAGCTAGCCCTCGCAAATTAGCTACGTACTGCCGCACAGACTCACCAGGCAGTTGGTGTCGCTGACGGAATATAAATCGCCGAAGGAGGGCACGCTGTGGAGCAGCGAAATGGGTGCTCATAAGTCCCACAGCTTCGTCAAAGTTTGTGACGTTCCCCAGAGTCCCGAGCACACGATGACCCTCTGCTCCCAAGCAGTGTAGCAACAGAGCCGTCTTCCTAGCCTGGCTCACGTCGTCGAGCCCTGAGGCGATGATGTAATTTTCAAAACTATGTAGCCAGCGAGTCCATGGTACCGGAGGCTCGCCAGGTAACGCCAGGAAGGGGGCAGGTGGTGGGAGAGAGATATCAGCCATCCTCGTCGCCAATATTGTATTGAGAAATCACGTCAGGACACAGCGCTGTCGCTCGACACAACCTCTACGTTGCATTCTTTATTTAGACTGACACAGCATCACAGGCAGACCCGATCAAACAACCCAGAGCCCGCAGGCATCACCAAGCGATCCCAGCACAATAGAACAGCACCAAATCAAATGCAGCACTGTCGATGTGTGCAGACATAACAAGGGGCTTACCAGCGTTTCCCATTGGAAGTAACAACCCCTTTCAGCCCGCGATTTAGCAAACACCGTTCACATGTGTCGCACCGGGCATTCATGCAGCATAAGCCTCGGTTTGTAGCTAAGAGCCGTTCACAATGTGCTGCACGAGGCCTACCTACACATGTAGCCTGAGCCTCGAATGTTGCTAGTGCTAGCTAACGTTAGCTAGTACAAGAAGTGAATCTCTTGTGCTGCTTAGCTTACGGGTGCTTAATAGTGACGAGCATAATCGTTCAATAAACATTAGGCTCACATGCATCGAAACTGACGATATTAAATGATTCCAAGTAGAAAATTCAACAAGCCAACTAGCTAGATAGCATTTTTCCTTGGCGTGGGACTGACAAGCTAGCATAAGCTAACGTGAGCTAGTGAAAATTCGCACACATTAAAATGTATCTGGATGTAACGTTACATGTATATAGACATCTCCGATATCGTTATGCAAGCAGGTGAGCGGCTAACGTTAAACCGGAATTAAGCAAGCGAGACTGTGTGGCTAGCTAGAATTAGCAGGCCCCGTTTATAGAAGCTAGCAGCAGGTCTGTCTTCTAACGTCAGGCGTAGCCAATCGCTCGGTTGGTTGTCGGTGTGATAACGTGGCAATATTCGCTAACTTTTTAAAAAAAAAAAATATTCGCTAACTAAACGTTAGCTAGCTTATGCTAGCTAGTCGTTTCCTAGCCAGGCTAGCTAGCTATGAACGTATAAACTGACGTGCGATAACGTTATAATTAGCTTTAATCAGTCACTTAAAAATCACACCCGAGTGTGCCAAAATGTTACAAAAACATGTCGATATTCAATGTTTACTGGGGTTTTTCGCGCTTCGGCTCACTTCTTACCGAGAAATTGGCACTTGGCACAAGTTGGCCGTGAACTTGACTTCTCCTCAGGGCTCCAAGCAGTGAAAAGAAAAATGGCATAAAATCAAGAGATTTTGAGAACCAAAGTTTGGCTACGTCAGTAGTCACGTGACATACTGGATGGAAAAATAGTCTTTGGTTTTAAGTCAGTCAAATACATTGAACCAATGAGGCCCTGATTTCCATTGAATTAAAGTGAGTTTAATACATATATAGACCCAAAATATCATAAATACAATTATATCGGGTCCAATCAAATAAAAAACACGCTTTAATTGAATGGCAGCATATGATCACTTTTTACTGTGTGGATGCAAACAGTGAAACTTATGTAACCCCTTTTTCACTGGCGGGTGAAGTAATACTTGGGGTAGTATTGGTCGAGGATCAATGATCACACCGGGTTAGAGAACTCAGGATTAATCGTGGCTCAGTAGGCAGACGTAATAACCATACGTGGTAGTGGTGTAACCATAATAACAGTCCGGGTAGTACATAACACCTAGTGTAGTTCCAGTGGATATACATGGCATTTATATCACTACAACCAGCTGCACTGATGTTTGCTCGGGAGCTACAGACGCCTGTGGATCTGGTCTTTGGCAAGCCGCCAAACCCACCAGTACGAGTGCCGCCGGGCCAGGACTATGTAGACGCACTACAGGACCGGATGGAGGCTCCTCATCAGCTGGCTCCAGAGAATATGGCTTCTGCAGGGGAAAGGCAGAAGAGAGCCTATGATGTACGTTGCCACCGCAAAGAGTACCAGCAGGGGGACAACGTATGGGTGTATAACCCACGGCGAACGAAGGGACGGTCCCCAAAGCTGAACAGCAACTGGGAGGGGCCCTGCCTCATCCTGAAGAGGATCTCAGAGGTCATCTATAGAGTGAAGCTCCACAGCCGCCCTCGGATAGTCATCCTTCACCAAGATCGCCTCGCACCTTACTTAGTACAGACCAGGCTACCGGGGTCCAGGGAGGGGGTAAGGACACTGCTGGATCAAAGCCAACCTCCCTGGATGTCAGCAAGGAGCTACCATTAGAGCATCTTGTTTTGGGCCAGGGAGGGGGCGGGGACACTGGGTTTACAGAGCTGCCCTCCCTGGCCAGGAATGGAAACAGCGGTGACGTCGAAGTCGACGGTGGGGGCTCAGACCCAGCGGATGCAGAGCCGCCCCCGTCATCCATCAGCAGCCCGCGGCAAGGAGCAGCCCGGGATGGGAGAGGTGCTCGGCGGAAGAAACCCTCATGGTGGATGGACCCATCCACATGGGATTTGGGTTAGGCCAACGGGACGTTGGTCTTTCAAGGAAGGAGGCAGTGTGGCGAATTCAACTAGAGTGTTCCTGCTCCAAGTTCATTTGCATGTTACCCACGATGCAACTGAAATGTCGATGTTTTGGTTATGTTGTGGGCTATTGAACACGTTAAAAACGGGCATATCTGTTACAGATAGCGGGGATGCGGTGCAAGGTGATGGGGACGTTACGAGAGAAGTTGATTAGACAACATGCTATTTCCCACCATGAGGGTAAAGAGTAGGCAAATAGATAAGGTCGCTTCTGTGGCCAAGAAAAGGATCAAGCTGAGACCAAAACGAATTTGTGACTGTTATGACTAGCTTGGCTTGCGGTCATTAAAAGCTTGCTTGCTAACTCTGAAAGGTTTGCTGAGAAGTCCATTATTTGACCACGTCAAAATATCATCATGTTAATTTTATGTCAACCCATTTGGCCCCGTTACACTGGGAGGAGCCATTGCATATGAAGCCCCTGCCCCCCCCCCCAAAAAAAAAAAACAAACAAAAACAAAACAAAAATAAAAAATGATGTCAGTCATTTATTTGCGACTGTTGTGCGGACTGTGTGTGTTGAGCAGCGACCCCCGGTACACCCTTGTTACAGTCGTTTTTGCTGACCCGGAGGTTGTACTGTCAAGCAAGCGCCACAAACAACGCGCGCGGACAGCCTGGACACGGCAGCACTGGCACATCCTACAAGATTAATAAAGTGTGAGTATTAATCATATACGTTTTGATGCAAGCTGTGCCTTGCCCCTTTAAGGAGAGGGCTTAGTGGGTATTGTGTGTGTGTGTGTGGGGGGGTAATGTAGACGCAGCCGTGTGTGTGTGTGTGTGTGTGTGTGTCTGTGTATTTTCTGTTTGTAGCCGCAGCCGCGGAGACGCTAGTTTGCCGACAAATAGGAAGGTAGCCACCGTTACCAGTGATGATTTGTATGCATCACAGGGAGGGAGGGAGGGAGGGAGGGAGGGAGGGAGGCTGCCGTGTGTTAAATGGGACTGCAGTGCAGTGCAGTGGCCGGCCCGTTCTCCACCGCAGAGTTGGTCCGGACTCTTTATGAAGTTGTTACCAGCTACGAGCCAGGCTAAGCTAAATAGACTAGCGAGACACCCACCGGAGGCTTCCAACTACGGTTCGGAGCCGCGACGCTGGAGAGGTAACAGTACTAGACGTGCTGCTGCACTAGACGTTTTGTTGTTTTGTTGTGTTAAGTTACAAGTAAAGCTGAGCGTCGCTGTGTAAGTTAGCTTTTACCTAATCAACGTTAGCCAACTTGCTAAGTAGGCTGGTGCTCTGCGTGCGCGTTTTCATTTTTGGGGTAGCATGCGGCGATAGCTTTTGTTAAAAAGCATGCTAATTTGCCCTGGGAATCAGTGGAGGCTGATGGAAGTGCCCCATTTGTATCTTAACTGTCATCTTCTTCTCTCTATAGACACTGTGGGACCTGAGCATGACCCAAACAGACCTCACCTACGATGCAGTCCCAGGTAGACCAGTATAGTATGGTCTATAATAGCAGATCATGATCCAGCTCAAGGTTATTGTAGTTCACTAAAACTGAACTAAAACCAGGTGTGAAAAGAGAAGAAAAAAAAACAAAAAAAAAACGTTTCAGTTCACTGAAATAAAAATAAAACTTGACTTTAGAGGAGCAAGAAGAGGAAGCGAGTGAAGGCAGAGCCGAAGATCAAATGGTGGAAGTTGAAGAAGGAAAACTGTTGTGTGGAGTTCAGGCAGGGGTTAAGACAGGCACTGGGTGGATAGTGGAGAGTTGCCGGACGGCTGGGCAACCACTGCAGAAATAGTGAGGGAGACAGCTAGGAAGGTACTTGGTGTGTCGGCAGGACAGAGGAAGGAAGACAAGGAGACTTGGTGGTGGAGTGAGGAAGTACAGCAAAGTATACAGAAGAAGAGGTTGGCAAAGAAGAAATGGGATAGTCAGAGAGATGAAGAAAGTAGACAGGAGTACAAGGAGACACAGCGTAAAGCTAAGAGAGGTGGCAAAGGCAAAAGGCGTATGGTGAGTTGTATGACAGGTTAGACACTAAGGAAGGAGAAAAGGACTTGTACCGATTGGCTAGACAGAGGGACCGAGCTGCAAAGGATGTGCAGCAGCTTAGGGTGATGAAGGATAGAGATGGAAATGTGCTGACGAGCGAAGAGAGTGTGCTGAGAAGGTGGAAGGAGTACATTGGGGGGCTGATGAATGAAGAAAATGAGAGAGAGAGAGCAGGTTGGATGATGTGGGGATAGTGAATCAGGAAGTGCAGTGGATTAGCAAGGAGGACGTGAGGGCAGCTATGAAGAGGATGAAGAGTGGCAAGGCAGTTGGTCCTGATGACATACCTGTGGAGGCATGGAGATGTTTAGGAGAGATGGCAGTGGGGTTTTTAACTAGATTGTTTAACTCAAACTTGGAAAGGGAGAGGATGCCTGAGGAGTGGAGAAGAAGCATACCGGTACCGATTTTCAAGAACCAGGGCGATGTGCAGAACTGTAGCAACTACAGAGGTATAAAGTTGATCAGCCACAGCATGAAGATTTGGGAAAGAGTAATCGAAGCTAGGTTAAGAGGAGGAGAGGTGACGATTAGCGAGCGGCAGTATGGTTTCATGCCACGAAAGAGCACCACAGATGCGATGTTTGCTTTGAGAATGTTGATGGAGAAGTATAGAGAAGGCCAGAAGGAGTTACATTGTGTCTTTGTAGATTTAGAGAACGCATAAGCCAGGGTGCCGAGAGAGGAGATGTGGTATTGTATGAGGAAGCCGGGAGTTGCCGAGAAGTATGTAGGAGTGGTGCAGGATATGCACGTGGAAGTGTGACAGTGGCGAGGTGACAGATGGGTTCAAGGTGGAGGTGGGATTACATCAAGAATCGGCTCTGAGCCCCTTCTTGTTTGCAATGGTGATGGACAGGTTGACGGATGAGATCAGGCAGGAGTCTCCATGGACGATGATGTTCGCGGATGACATTGTGATCTGTGGCGAGAGTAGGGTGCAGGTGGAGGAGAGCCTGGAGATGTGGAGGTATGCACTGGAGGGAAGAGGAATGAAAGTCAGTAGGAGCAAGACGGAATACCTGTGTGTGAAAGAGAGGGAAGACAGTGGAATGGTCACGAGTGGAGGTGACGAAGGCATATGACTTTAAATACTTGGGGTCAACAGTCCAAAGTAACGGGGAGTGCAGGAGAGAGGTGAAGAAGAGAGTGCAGGTAGGGCGGAGAAGAGTGTCAGGAGTGATTTGCGACAGAAGGGTGCCAGCAAGAGTTAAAGGGAAGGTTTACAAGATGGTTGTGAGACCAGCTACGTTGTATGGTTTGGAGACAGTGGCACTGACGAAAAGACAGCAGGAGGCGGAGCTGGAGGTGGCAGAGTTGAAGACGCTAAGGTTTTCACTGGGAGTGACGAAGAAGCACAGGATTAGGCACGATTATATTAGAGGGACCGCTCAAGTCGGACGGTTTGGAGACAAAGCAAGAGAGGCAAGATTGAGATGGCTTGGACATGTGTGGAGGAGAGATGCTGATTATGGAGCTGCCAGGGAAGAGAAGAAGAGGAAGGCCAAAGAGGAGGTTTATGGATGTGGTGAGGGAAGACATGCAGGTGGCTGGTGTGACAGAGGAAGACGCAGAAGACAGGAAGAAATGGAAACGGATGATCCGCTGTGGCGACCCCTAACGGGAGCAGCCGAAAGTAGTAGATCTATGTCATATGTACATTATTTACAATTAGTTCATAAGTCATTCATAATTCATGTGTGATTTCGTCATTCCTAGGTTATGTGCAGCTATTTACATGCAGTTATGTAGCCTACAATTATTATTTACATGCAGTCATGTGCAGTTATTTACATATGTTATGTAGTTATGTCATAGACATGTGATAACATTTTATAATTTATGCAATGTTTATTGAAACATTCTTTCTCTGTATTGCCCCCCTATACAGTTTTACAAAAAGGTTTGAATTCTCAAAGTTCTTCAGTAAAGTTCCTCAACTTGGACTGGGACTCTGTATTTCTTTGGGATTCTTCATGTTGGCTATCTGTCCGCCTGTCTATACATGGACACAAATACGTAGGACAGAATAGGCGGTCTTCTCGTTCCCCCCCGCCATTTAAAGAAAAAAAAATTGTGTGTCTTTTTCTATCTTATCCCTCAAGGGTTAAAACCTCAACTAGGGCTTCTTGTTACCTTTCCAGGGTTCAAGTCACAACTAGGGTTACCTGGCAGAATTCGGGTTTAAGGTTAAGATTGGGGTTAAGCCAGGGGAAAGGGTACCCCCCCATCCGGCCACTCGTCAGGCGCTGGCATAATAGGTGTACGTTATGTACAGTAGATTGGATGATTGTATGACCGCCTGGCCAGCAGGTGGAGCCATGGAGGCACCAATCTCAGTAATATGAGGCGCATAGATGACGTCATCATGCAGCGCAGGCGATTCTGAACGGTGGAAATAAACGAAGCACATGGTTGCATGGAGTTGAGCTCCCGAAAAATACAAGAGTTAATTAAATGCGATAAAGTGGAAACGGTTAATTTAAATGCGATAAAGTGGAAACGTTGTAGAACCAGCATCATCACAGCTCAGTACTGCACGTGTACAGCACGTGTACAGCCAGTGTATGGTCCCACAGCTGTGGTCAGCATCACGTCATTCAGCACGCTGTTGTTCAGCAAGCTGTGTGTACAGCTAGCCGTGTATCAGTCAACCAAACGACCAGCTTATGTTAGTTCATGTACAGTTTGGAAACAGCTAATGTTATCTTGTGTACAGGAGGAAATACATTGTCAACGAACATTTGTGTCATCTCGTCATTTATGGGTGGCGTTCACAACGCCGCTAAATCTCAACAATTGCGACAGATAGTAAATCTGTGTCAGTCCAAACGTTTGTAGTTCAAACGTTTACAATAGGTTAGAAATTTAAATCTGCATTCCCAAATAAATTGGAATTAACCTTGTACACTGTCCATCAAACAAGATGTTTAGATGGCGGCCACAGTCCACCACCAACGAAAGTCGCGCGACGTTTCGGTTTTATGGAACCTTCTTCAGGCGAGGGCTTAGACTTTTCACGACCGGGCGGCATCTCGGTGGCCTTCTAAGGCTCGTAAAAATCAAATTAACAATCGAAAAAATAGCCAACATTAATCCAACTCACCGAACAGCGGGCGACGTAGCTCTGTGCCGGACTCCGACGAAAAGAGAGAATGAGGCTCCGCCTCTAAATATATACTGGGAAATATGACACCACTTCCGGTAGACGACAAGCTCTCCGGAAAAGGCGGCCCTTCTCGTTCCCCCCCGCCATTTAAAGAAAAAAAAATTGTGTGTCTTTTTCTATCTTATCCCTCAAGGGTTAAAACCTCAACTAGGGCTTCTTGTTACCTTTCCAGGGTTCAAGTCACAACTAGGGTTACCTGGCAGAATTCGGGTTTAAGGTTAAGATTGGGGTTAAGCCAGGGGAAAGGGTACCCCCCATCCGGCCACTCGTCAGGCGCTGGCATAATAGGTGTACGTTATGTACAGTAGATTGGATGATTGTATGACCGCCTGGCCAGCAGGTGGAGCCATGGAGGCACCAATCTCAGTAATATGAGGCGCATAGATGACGTCATCATGCAGCGCAGGCGATTCTGAACGGTGGAAATAAACGAAGCACATGGTTGCATGGAGTTGAGCTCCCGAAAAATACAAGAGTTAATTAAATGCGATAAAGTGGAAACGGTTAATTTAAATGCGATAAAGTGGAAACGTTGTAGAACCAGCATCATCACAGCTCAGTACTGCACGTGTACAGCACGTGTACAGCCAGTGTATGGTCCCACAGCTGTGGTCAGCATCACGTCATTCAGCACGCTGTTGTTCAGCAAGCTGTGTGTACAGCTAGCCGTGTATCAGTCAACCAAACGACCAGCTTATGTTAGCTCATGTACAGTTTGGAAACAGCTAATGTTATCTTGTGTACAGGAGGAAATACATTGTCAACGAACATTTGTGTCATCTCGTCATTTATGGGTGGCGTTCACAACGCCGCTAAATCTCAACAATTGCGACAGATAGTAAATCTGTGTCAGTCCAAACGTTTGTAGTTCAAACGTTTACAATAGGTTAGAAATTTAAATCTGCATTCCCAAATAAATTGGAATTAACCTTGTACACTGTCCATCAAACAAGATGTTTAGATGGCGGCCACAGTCCCCCACCAACGAAAGTCGCGCGACGTTTCGGTTTTATGGAACCTTCTTCAGGCGAGGGCTTAG
Source organism: Lampris incognitus (assembly GCF_029633865.1). Lineage (NCBI taxonomy): Eukaryota > Metazoa > Chordata > Actinopteri > Lampriformes > Lampridae > Lampris > Lampris incognitus. The sequence goes on from NW_026611096.1 coordinate 226,981, forward strand.
ACTTTTCATGACCGGGCGGCATCTCGGTGGCCTTCTAAGGCTCGTAAAAATCAAATTAACAATCGGAAAAATAGCCAACATTAATCCAACTCACCGAACAGCGGGCGACGTAGCTCTGTGCCGGACTCCATCGAAAAGAGAGAATGAGGCTCCGCCTCTTAATATATACTGGGAAATATGACACCACTTCCGGTAGATGTCACGCTCTCCACAAAAGGCGGCCCCCCACGCCGTTGTCACGGGAAACGTGACGCGACATCCGGCAAACGCGCGCCCTCCCCATAGACAGAAAAAAAAAGAAAGGGGGAGAAAAAAAGAAAAAAAAAGACAAAAGGGGACAGTGTGTCTTTTCCAGAGACGGGTTCGGGTTAGAGTTATAGGACCGTGTGTCCGAGGAAAGTGACGTGTTGTTGACAAAATTGGAGTTTGGAGAGAGTAGCTTGGTGACCTTCTTGGGCCAGATGGCGTAAGAGAGAGACCGAGTCACAGCTGCACTGCGTTGTGGTGGGGGCACAAAGCAGGAGGTCGTCGACGTACTGCCATAGGGTTGAGCCGCGCGTCAGCGTAAGTGTGCTAAGGCTGTCTCGAAGCGCCCCGTTGTAGATCGTGGGGCTTTCACAATAGCCCTGACACAGCCTTGTCCATGTGTAAGGCCGACCGTCAAATAGGAACGCAAACCAGAACTGGCCGTCAGGATGAACAGGGACGCTGAAGAAAGCGTTGGCAAGGTCCACAACGGTAAACCGCCGTGCAGAAGGGGGAACCTGAGACATAAGGGTGTAGGGATTGGGGACGCAGGGCGTGCGGGCCCTGACAGCTGCATTTACTGCCTGAAGGTCTTGAACGAACCTCCATTCAGTGGGCTGTCCGGGTGGGCGTATCTTCTTCGCGGGGAAGATGGGAGTGGAAACCGGGGAGGTGGGGCAAGGGACAATTATGCCCTTGACACGCAAGGCATTGAATACAGGGCAGATGCCATTAACCGCTTCCGGTTTCAAAGGGTACTGAGGTTGGTGGGGACGGAAGTCGGATTTCGGGGTAATGATGACGGGCTCACAATTACGTATGAGACCTACATCCTATTTCCTGTCAGCCCAAAGATGGGAGGGGATGTTGTGAAGCTGCGGAGCAAGTGCAGTGTGTGTGTGTGTGCATTTGTGTGTATGGGCCTCAGTCACTGACGGTGAGGGGGCGGAAAGAGCCAACATTCGTGGCGTCACAGCAACGGTGGCGCTGACGTCTACCCGGTATAATTTTAGTGAGGGGGACCAGTCGCGTGAAGAGTCGGCGGGAAGCCAATCTGACGCCAGAGAAGCCTGTCGCGCGAGTGGACCCGTATCTGTCCACTGGGAACCCCGTGGTTTTACCAAGGAGACGTGCGGGACCGAGTCATCAACCGAAAACAACGCAGTTTGGTCGGTGTCTAATGTACACGTGACATGAGCGGTGCAGTGTAGGTTGTCCGCTGTCATGTAGGTCGATGCGTCCCCTGTTGTGGTGTGTGAGCAAGGGAGCAGAGCCACTGTGTGTATTGGGAGGCGGTAGGAGCCCACATGTAGACCCGTAGAGGGAGGGCGGGGTTATGTGTATGCAAAAAAATATTCGCTGCTGGTAACGAAGTGATGTACAGCCCTGATGAGGTGGAAACAACAGAGATGCCCAGTTGGATCATGCCATCTCCATCCAGCAAATTAAATGGGCAGTTATCAGAAATTAAAACAGGCAATTTTGTTGATGAGCTGTCATCCAGGCAAACAAGCGCACAGGAACGGATAATGGCTCCGTGACACACGTACCACTCGCAACAGTGGAGAGGACCGTTTGGCCGCTCCGTGTTAACCGTGGCCGGCCGATAGGCGGTTCTCACCACCGTTCGTGTGGCTCCCGTGTCTAACAAGAAAGGCAGCTCAGCATTTGCAAGACGCAAGGTTATCATTGGCAGTTTTCGGAAAGCTAGCTCATGAGATACATACTGTCCAACTGGGGAAGCTAACAGCAAAGCAGAGTCTTCATTGCAAATCAGTGTATTTGGTTGTGTCTGTGCATTCATACGACCTGATGTGGCAGCAGATGTGTCCAGGACCCCCTCCTCCTCCTCCCGTGTCGCCTGTCAGTCCGAACCCCGGTATGAGCCTCCCCGTGGGGCCCACTGGTTGTGAGGTCCGTTGCTCCATCCTCGGCCTCTTCCGCGCCTTTGGTTGATGCCCTTGACGGAGTGGACAGTCTTCAGCCCAGTGACCGGGCTGGCCACATGTGAAGCAGCAGTCGTCACCCGGTTGGGGGCCGCTGGGCTGGGCGTGTTGTCACGGGTTCTGACATCGTGAACGGTCCCCGGGTCTGTCCTGTTGCACAGGTTAGTAGGGTGAAGGAAGCCGCTGCGGCACCATGGAGGAGAGAGAGAGAGGTGCAATGTTTGTCCTGAGCCTGCCTTGCCTTCTGTTCTTCTTCCTTTTTCTGCATTTGATCGTGGGCATGATCAGCATGTCTCAGCAAGTCTTCCAGTCGTCTCTTTCCGTATCCTACGCAGTGTGTTTCTATGGCTTTCCTAACTCCGTCCTGCAGGCCGGCCAGGAAATGTTTGCAGAGGTGAGTTTCCCATTGGCCCCTCGCCGTGGACGGGGGAGAGAGAATTGGTGGCGGTTGGGGTGTTGGTGGTGGTGGTGGTGTCAGACGGGGTGTCGGTGGTGGTCCCAGGATCGGTCTCATGGCGCCGCGTTGTTGGACAGGTTGTTGGACGGACCCGGAGTCGTCAGAGGGGTGTCCCAGAGACATCGCTATGAGCTGCGGATATAAGGAAGACAAAAGGAGAGAGAGAGGCTGGCTGCCATGTGAGTATGGCGGAGGGGTGGATGTCAGAGATGGAATAGGAGAGGTGTGTGAGAACGGGTCTTTGGTTGATACGTGAGCTGTCGTATCTCTGTCTTTACCGAGTCGTCGCTGCACGTCACAGTCTTCTGTAGCCTTTTTCTTTCCCTACTTTCACACTCTTTCTCCCACATTCCCAAAATTCTTTCTTGCTCTGCCATATACTCTAACCATGTTGTAGGAATCTTTTTCCTTTCTAAGACCTTCGCTTTTCCCTTTTCCATGGACTGTCGGACTTTCATTAGTTTATTCTTGCTCAAAGTTCCTTCAACAGGAAACCCATGATCCTGCATCCAGTCTAAAACATATTTTACCGAGTCTTCACCATATTTCCTTATCACTCATTATCTGATAGATCGGACCCTCCATATTTATCGGGGGCAGTTTACTGCCCTTGTTTCCCTTTTATTTTCTTTTTTTCCCCTCAAAATTCACTTGATCCTTCCAAATGACCACTTCTATTAGTGCGAGACCGAGGGTGAACAGCCGCTTAATTGTCAGTGCACGACCTCATCTGGTTTCAATAGTACGCGTTTTAAATGATCATTTTATCCTTTAAAGAATTCTGCTTACCCGTGCGATGAATCTCCCAGGGTTTTGCTGAGGGATCTCAGCGACACCGAACAAACGGACCACCCGCCTCTCCCTTTCTTCTTCTCAAACCTGGTGAGGTTATTGGGAGATCGGTGACTATGTTCTTGTCCCGAGATGATCGGTCAGCCGGTTGTCCGTCTGGCGGGGCGACGTGAGATCCCGCTTCTGACACCAAATTGTTGTGGATTTCCTTTATCCTTTTAATGGGCTCTTGCCCCAGCAACCTCTGGGGAGAATAATCATCGGACAAATATTAAAGAAAACAGAGAATCTTTAATGCATCTGCAGATGGAGAGACATAAGGCCACACAGAGGTTTGTCTGTGAGGATATGCTCTGCCTCTGAGCTGGAGATAGTGGTTTTTTATAGAACAGTCCGTCGCGTCATACACTATGTTTCCTGCGTCAACTAAGGTGTAATCTTACAAAGGAATGAAGGAAACATCTACGTTAATCACGTTCTGTGCCTCGTGAGTGTCTGTACGCCTGTTGCACTTGTCTTTTGCTGTACCTGGCCGTTCCTGGGATGCGGCAACGGGGAGGCAAGCATAGTAACAGTTGCTATGTGGCCCCATGGAAGGTACGCATGAGAACAATGGTTATGTGTGTCTGCAGTGAGTGAGAAGTTTCATACACACAGACAAGTGGAAAACTACAGAGTACATACGGAGTGCATATGGAGAACATTTTGTACTCCACATACATCACCAACATCCTGCTCAGCTCTCCCCTTCTCAGCCTCCTCCTGCTCAGCTGCACCACTCTCCTCTCAGAGCCTCACCGCAGCCACATCGTGATGACATGACTGGTACGAATGACATTGCGAGGTACTTGGTGCGCCGAGAGCTTGTGAATTCCGGTCTCATCCAGTTCAACGAGCGCCCAGAAAATTATTGGGCATGGAAGTCATCTTTCTTCAACGCCATTGAAGGACTGAACTTAACTGCCAGCGAGGAGCTCGACCTCTTGACAAAGTCGTTAGGAAAAGAGTTCTCAGAGCACGTTACAAGGATTCGCTATGTGCACGTCGCCGACCCTGTAGTGGGCCTACAACATGTCTGGGAACGCCTAGAAGAGTGCTCCCCTGAAGTGATCGAGAGAGCGCTCTTCGAGAGGATAGAGAACTTTCCAAAAATCTCTCAGAAAGACCCCGTAAAGTTGAGGGAACTGGGAGACCTGCTGATGGAGTTAGACTCTGCTAAGTGTGAGGGCTACCTGCCGGGGCTCTCGTACCTGGACACCGCCAGGGGTGTCAACCCGATTGTTGAGAAGCTGCCACAGTCTACAAGAGAGGTGGATAACTAAGGGTTCCCAGTACAAAGAGCAGCACCATGCCCCCCCCCATTCACCTTCTTCGCAGGCTTCCTCTGCAGCGAGGCACACAGAAGAAACGACCCCAGCTTTACTCTCCCTTCAGCTCCCTCGAAAACGTCCAACAAGTCCTCCACAGGGTTCTCAAAACATGAGCGATCAGAAAAGGTATCAAGACACGCCAAAAGGCATGTCTCCACCCACAAGACAGAGGTCTCAACAAACCGCTCAGCTTCTCAGTCACGCAGTTCGAGCAGCATGCCTGGCGACAAAGGGAAACAATGTCCCATCCATCAGAAGCGCCATCCTCTAAAGAAATGTCGGGGTTTTCGAAGCAAGTCTCTTGAGGAGCGCAAAGCCTTTCTGAAAGAGAATGATGCCTGCTACAGGTGTTGCTCCTCCACAACTCACTTGGCGAAGAACTGTAAGGCAACTTTGAAGTGCAGCGAATGTGAGAGCGATGACCACATAGCGGCGCTCCACCCTGGACCTCCTCCACGGGACAAAAAAGACAAGGACCCCACCTCAGAGCATGGCGGGGAGAGTGAAGAGGAGGCGCCTCCACCAGCAGTCACCTCTAAATGCACAGCACACCCAGACAGAGCTAGTAACGTCTACATCGTCCTGGACGACCAGAGCAACAGATCTCTGGCGAGGTCTGATTTCTTCTACTTCATCCAAATCAGAGGTTCAGACTCACCGTACACCCTGCGTTGCGTACATGTGCAGGAGTCACCGAGACATCTGGAAGAAGAGCCACAGGGTTCTTGGCGGAGTCGTTGGATGGAAAAAACAAGTGTGCTGCTTCCAACACTCATTGAGTGCAACCATATGCCTGACGATCGGTCAGAAATCCCGACCCCAGAAGCTGCACAGCACCACAGCCACCTGAAGTCCATCGCCGTGAACTTGACTTCTCCTCAGGGCTCCAAGCAGTGAAAAGAAAAATGGCATAAAATCAAGAGATTTTGAGAACCAAAGTTTGGCTGCGTCAGTAGTCACGTGACATACTGGATGGAAAAATAGTCTTTGGTTTTAAGTCAGTCAAATACATTGAACCAATGAGGCCCTGATTTCCATTGAATTAAAGTGATTTTAATACATATATAGACCCAAAATATCATAAATACAATTATATCGGGTCCAATCAAATAAAAAACACGCTTTAATTGAATGGCAGCATATGATCACTTTTTACTGTGTGGATGCAAACAGTGAAACTTATGTAACCCCTTTTTCACTGGCGGGTGAAGTAATACTTGGGGTAGTATTGGTCGAGGATCAATGACCACACCGGGTTATAGAACTCCGGTTTAATCGTGGCTCAGTAGGCAGACGTAATAACCATACGTGGTAGTGGTGTAACCATAATAACAGTCCGGGTAGTACATAACACCTAGTGTAGTTCCAGTGGATATACATGGCGTTATATCACTACAACCAGCTGCACTGATGTTTGCTCGGGAGCTACAGACGCCTGTGGATCTGGTCTTTGGCAAGCCGCCAAACCCACCAGTACGAGTGCCGCCGGGCCAGGACTATGTAGACGCACTACAGGACCGGATGGAGGCTCCTCATCAGCAGGCTCCAGAGAATATGGCTTCTGCAGGGGAAAGGCAGAAGAGAGCCTATGATGTACGTTGCCACCGCAAAGAGTACCAGCAGGGGGACAACGTATGGGTGTATAACCCACGGCGAACGAAGGGACGGTCCCCAAAGCTGAACAGCAACTGGGAGGGGCCCTGCCTCATCCTGAAGAGGATCTCAGAGGTCATCTATAGAGTGAAGCTCCACAGCCGCCCTCGGATAGTCATCGCCAAGATCGCCTCGCACCTTACTTAGTACAGACCAGGCTACCGGGGTCCAGGGAGGGGGTAAGGACACTGCTGGATCAAAGCCAACCTCCCTGGATGTCAGCAAGGAGCTACCATTAGAGCATCTTGTTCTGGGCCAGGGAGGGGGCGGGGACACTGGGTTTACAGAGCTGCCCTCCCTGGCCAGGAATGGAAACAGTGGTGATGTCGAAGTCGACGGTGGGGGCTCAGACCCAGCGGATGCAGAGCCGCCCCCGTCATCCATCAGCAGCCCGCGGCAAGGAGCAGCCCGGGATGGGAGAGGTGCTCGGCGGAAGAAACCCTCATGGTGGATGGACCCATCCACATGGGATTTGGGTTAGGCCAACGTGGGACGTTGGTCTTTCAAGGAAGGAGGCAGTGTGGCGAATTCAACTAGAGTGTTCCTGCTCCAAGTTCATTTGCATGTTACCCACGATGCAACTGAAATGTCGATGTTTTGGTTATGTTGTGGGCTATTGAACACGTTAAAAACGGGCATATCTGTTACAGATAGCGGGGATGCGGTGCAAGGTGATGGGGACGTTACGAGAGAAGTTGATTAGACAACATGCTATTTCCCACCATGAGGGTAAAGAGTAGGCAAATAGATAAGGTCGCTTCTGTGGCCAAGAAAAGGATCAAGCTGAGACCAAAACGAATTTGTGACTGTTATGACTAGCTTGGCTTGCGGTCATTAAAAGCTTGCTTGTTAACTCTGAAAGGTTTGCTGAGAAGTCCATTATTTGACCACGTCAAAATATCATCATGTTAATTTTATGTCAACCCATTTGGCCCCGTTACACTGGGAGGAGCCATTACATATGAAGCCCCTGCCCCCCCCCCCAAAAAAAACAAACAAAAACAAAACAAAAATAAAAAATGATGTCAGTCATTTATTTGCGACTGTTGTGCGGACTGTGTGTGTTGAGCAGCGACCCCCGGTACACCCTTGTTACAGTCGTTTTTGCTGACCCGGAAGTTGTACTGTCAAGCAAGCGCCACAAACAACGCGCGCGGACAGCCTGGACACGGCAGCACTGGCACATCCTACAAGATTAATAAAGTGTGAGTATTAATCATATACGTTTTGATGCAAGCTGTGCCTTGCCCCTTTAAGGAGAGGGCTTAGTGGGTATTGTGTGTGTGTGGGGGGGGGTGATGTAGACGCAGCCGTGTGTGTGTGTGTGTGTCTGTGTATTTTCTGTTTGTAGCCGCAGCCGCGGAGACGCTAGTTTGCCGACAGATAGGAAGGTAGCCACCGTTACCAGTGATGATTTGTATGCATCACAGGGAGAGAGGGAGGGAGGGAGGGAGGGAGGGAGGCTGCCGTGTGTTAAATGGGACTGCAGTGCAGTGCAGTGGCCGGCCCGTTCTCCACTGCAGAGTTGGTCCGGACTCTTTATGAAGTTGTTACCAGCTACGAGCCAGGCTAAGCTAAATAGACTAGCGAGACACCCACCAGAGGCTTCCAACTACGGTTCGGAGCCGCGACGCTGGAGAGGTAACAGTACTAGACGTGCTGCTGCACTAGACGTTTTGTTGTTTTGTTGTGTTAAGTTACAAGTAAAGCTGAGCGTCGCTGTGTAAGTTAGCTTTTACCTAATCAACGTTAGCCAACTTGCTAAGTAGGCTGTTGCTCTGCGTGCGCGTTTTCATTTTTGGGGTAGCATGCGGCGATAGCTTTTGTTAAAAAGCATGCTAATTTGCCCTGGGAATCAGTGGAGGCTGATGGAAGTGCCCCATTTGTATCTTAACTGTCATCTTCTTCTCTCTATAGACACTGTGGGACTTGAGCAGGACCCAAACAGACCTCACCTACGATGCAGTCCCAGGTAGACCAGTATAGTATGGTCTATAATAGCAGATCATGATCCAGCTCAAGGTTATTGTAGTTCACTAAAACTGAACTAAAACCAGGTGTGAAAAGAGAAGAAAAAAAAAACATTTCAGTTCACTGAAATAAAAATAAAACTTGACTTTAGAGGAGCAAGAAGTTGAAGCGAGTGAAGGCAGAGCCGAAGATCAAATGGTGGAAGTTGAAGAAGGAAAACTGTTGTGTGGAGTTCAGGCAGGGGTTAAGACAGGCACTGGGTGGATAGTGGAGAGTTGCCGGACGGCTGGGCAACCACTGCAGAAATAGTGAGGGAGACAGCTAGGAAGGTACTTGGTGTGTCGGCAGGACAGAGGAAGGTAGACAAGGAGACTTGGTGGTGGAGTGAGGAAGTACAGCAAAGTATACAGAAGAAGAGGTTGGCAAAGAAGAAATGGGATAGTCAGAGAGATGAAGAAAGTAGACAGGAGTACAAGGAGACACAGCTTAAAGCTAAGAGAGGTGGCAAAGGCAAAAGGCGTATGGTGAGTTGTATGACAGGTTAGACACTAAGGAAGGAGAAAAGGACTTGTACCGATTGGCTAGACAGAGGGACCGAGCTGCAAAGGATGTGCAGCAGCTTAGGGTGATGAAGGATAGAGATGGAAATGTGCTGACGAGCGAAGAGAGTGTGCTGAGAAGGTGGAAGGAGTACATTGGGGGGCTGATGAATGAAGAAAATGAGAGAGAGAGAGCAGGTTGGAGGATGTGGGGATAGTGAATCAGGAAGTGCAGTGGATTAGCAAGGAGGACGTGAGGGCAGCTATGAAGAGGATGAAGAGTGGCAAGGCAGCTGGTCCTGATGACATACCTGTGGAGGCATGGAGATGTTTAGGAGAGATGGCAGTGGGGTTTTTAACTAGATTGTTTAACTCAATCTTGGAAAGGGAGAGGATGCCTGAGGAGTGGAGAAGAAGCATACCGGTACCGATTTTCAAGAACCAGGGCGATGTGCAGAACTGTAGCAACTACAGAGGTATAAAGTTGATCAGCCACAGCATGAAGATTTGGGAAAGAGTAATCGAAGCTAGGTTAAGAGGAGGAGAGGTGACGATTAGCGAGCGGCAGTATGGTTTCATGCCACGAAATAGCACCACAGATGCGATGTTTGCTTTGAGAGTGTTGGTGGAGAAGTATAGAGAAGGCCAGAAGGAGCTACATTGTGTCTTTGTAGATTTAGAGAACGCATAAGCCAGGGTGCCGAGAGAGGAGATGTGGTATTGTATGAGGAAGCCGGGAGTTGCCGAGAAGTATGTAGGAGTGGTGCAGGATATGCACGTGGAAGTGTGACAGTGGCGAGGTGACAGATGGGTTCAAGGTGGAGGTGGGATTTACATCAAGGATCGGCTCTGAGCCCCTTCTTGTTTGCAATGGTGATGGACAGGTTGACGGATGAGATCAGGCAGGAGTCTCCATGGACGATGATGTTCGCGGATGACATTGTGATCTGTAGCGAGAGTAGGGTGCAGGTGGAGGAGAGCCTGGAGATGTGGAGGTATGCACTGGAGAGAAGAGGAATGAAAGTCAGTAGGAGCAAGATGGAATACCTGTGTGTGAAAGAGAGGGAAGACAGTGGAATGGTCAGGAGTGGAGGTGACGAAGGCATATGACTTTAAATACTTGGGGTCAACAGTCCAAAGTAACGGGGAGTGCAGGAGAGAGGTGAAGAAGAGAGTGCAGGTAGGGCAGAGAAGAGTGTCAGGAGTGATTTGCGACAGAAGGGTGCCAGCAAGAGTTAAAGGGAAGGTTTACAAGATGGTTGTGAGACCAGCTACGTTGTATGGTTTGGAGACAGTGGCACTGACGAAAAGACAGCAGGAGGCGGAGCTGGAGGTGGCAGAGTTGAAGACGCTAAGGTTTTCACTGGGAGTGACGAAGAAGCACAGGATTAGGCACGATTATATTAGAGGGACCGCTCAAGTTGGACGGTTTGGAGACAAAGCAAGAGAGGCAAGATTGAGATGGCTTGGACATGTGTGGAGGAGAGATGCTGAGTATATTGGGAGAAGGATGCCGATTATGGAGCTGCCAGGGAAGAGAAGAAGAGGAAGGCCAAAGAGGAGGTTTATGGATGTGGTGAGGGAAGACATGCAGGTGGCTGGTGTGACAGAGGAAGACGCAGAAGACAGGAAGAAATGGAAACGGATGATCCGCTGTGGCGACCCCTAACGGGAGCAGCCGAAAGTAGTAGATCTATGTCATATGTACATTATTTACAATTAGTTCATAAGTCATTCATAATTCATGTGTGATTTCGTCATTCCTAGGTTATGTGCCGCTATTTACATGCAGTTATGTAGCCTACAATTATTATTTACATGCAGTCATGTGCAGTTATTTACATATGTTATGTAGTTATGTCATAGACATGTGATAACATTTTATAATTTATGCAATGTTTATTGAAACATTCTTTCTCTGTATTGCCCCCCTATACAGTTTTACAAAAAGGTTTGAATTCTCAAAGTTCTTCAGTAAAGTTCCTCAACTTGGACTGGGACTCTGTATTTCTTTGGGATTCTTCATGTTGGCTATCTGTCCGCCTGTCTATACATGGACACAAATACGTAGGACAGAATAGGCGGTCTTCTCGTTCCCCCCCGCCATTTAAAGAAAAAAAAATTGTGTGTCTTTTTCTATCTTATCCCTCAAGGGTTAAAACCTCAACTAGGGCTTCTTGTTACCTTTCCAGGGTTCAAGTCACAACTAGGGTTACCTGGCAGAATTCGGGTTTAAGGTTAAGATTGGGGTTAAGCCAGGGGAAAGGGTACCCCCCATCCGGCCACTCGTCAGGCGCTGGCATAATAGGTGTACGTTATGTACAGTAGATTTGATGATTGTATGACCGCCTGGCCAGCAGGTGGAGCCATGGAGGCACCAATCTCAGTAATATGAGGCGCATAGATGACGTCATCATGCAGCGCAGGCGATTCTGAACGGTGGAAATAAACGAAGCACATGGTTGCATGGAGTTGAGCTCCCGAAAAATACAAGAGTTAATTAAATGCGATAAAGTGGAAACGGTTAATTTAAATGCGATAAAGTGGAAACGTTGTAGAACCAGCATCATCACAGCTCAGTACTGCACGTGTACAGCACGTGTACAGCCAGTGTATGGTCCCACAGCTGTGGTCAGCATCACGTCATTCAGCACGCTGTTGTTCAGCAAGCTGTGTGTACAGCTAGCCGTGTATCAGTCAACCAAACGACCAGCTTATGTTAGCTCATGTACAGTTTGGAAACAGCTAATGTTATCTTGTGTACAGGAGGAAATACATTGTCAACGAACATTTGTGTCATCTCGTCATTTATGGGTGGCGTTCACAACGCCGCTAAATCTCAACAATTGCGACAGATAGTAAATCTGTGTCAGTCCAAACGTTTGTAGTTCAAACGTTTACAATAGGTTAGAAATTTAAATCTGCATTCCCAAATAAATTGGAATTAACCTTGTATACTGTCCATCAAACAAGATGTTTAGATGGCGGCCACAGTCCCCCACCAACGAAAGTCGCGCGACGTTTCGGTTTTATGGAACCTTCTTCAGGCGAGGGCTTAGACTTTTCACGACCGGGCGGCATCTCGGTGGCCTTCTAAGGCTCGTAAAAATCAAATTAACAATCGAAAAAATAGCCAACATTAATCCAACTCACCGAACAGCGGGCGACGTAGCTCTGTGCCCGACTCCGACGAAAAGAGAGAATGAGGCTCCGCCTCTAAATATATACTGGGAAATATGACACCACTTCCGGTAGATGACAAGCTCTCCGGAAAAGGCGGCCCCCCACGCCGTTGTCACGGGAAACGTGACGCGACATCCGGCAAACGAGCGCCCTCCCCATAGACGGAAAAAAACAGAAAGGGGGAGAAAAAAAGAAAAAAGGGGACAGGGTTATTTTTCCAGAGACGGGTTAGGGTTATAGGACCGTGTGTCCGAGGAAAGTGACGTGTTGTTGACAAAATTGGAGTTTGGAGAGACTAGCTTGGTGACCTTCTTGTGCCAGATGGCGTAAGAGAGAGACCGAGTCACGGCTGCACTGCGTTGTGGTGGGGGCACAAAGCAGGAGGTCGTCGACGTACTGCCATAGGGTTGAGCCGCGCGTCAGCGTAAGTGTGCTAAGGCTGTCTCGAAGCGCCCCGTTGTAGATCGTGGGGCTTTCACAATAGCCCTGACACAGCCTTGTCCATGTGTAAGGCCGACCGTCAAATAGGAAGGCAAACCAGAACAGGGACGCTGAAGAAAGCGTTGGCAAGGTCCACAACGGTAAACCGCCGTGCAGAAGGGGGAACCTGAGACATAAGGGTGTAGGGATTGGGGACGCAGGGCGTGCGGGCCCTGACAGCTGCATTTACTGCCTGAAGGTCTTGAACGAACCTCCATTCAGTGGGCGTATCTTCTTCACGGGGAAGATGGGAGTGGAAACCGGGGAGGTGGGCCAAGGGACAATTATGCCCTTGACACGCAAGGCATTGAATACAGGGCAGATGCCATTAACCGCTTCCGGTTTCAAAGGGTACTGAGGTTGGTGGGGACGGAAGTCGGATTTCGGGGTAATGATGACGGGCTCACAATTACGTATGAGACCTACATCCTATTTCCCGTCAGCCCAAAGATGGGAGGGGATGTTGTGAAGCTGCGGAGCAAGTGCAGTGTGTGTGTGTGTGCCAGTGTATGGGCCTCAGTCACTGACGGTGAGGGGGCGGACAGAGCCAACATTCGTGACGTCACCGCAACGGTGGCGCTGACGTCTACCCGGTATAATTTTAGTGAGGGGGACCAGTCGCGTGAAGAGTCGGCGGGAAGCCAATCTGACGCCAGAGAAGCTTGTCGCGCGAGTGGACCCGTATCTGTCCACTGGGAACCCCGTGGTTTTACCAAGGAGACGTGCGGGACCGGCTCATCAACCGAAAACAACGCAGTTTGGTCGTTGTCTAATGTACACGTGACATGAGCGGTGCAGTGTAGGTTGTCCGCTGTCATGTAGGTCAATGCGTCCCCTGTTGTGGTATGTGAGCAAGGGAGCAGAGCCACTGTGTGTATTGGGAGGCGGTAGGAGCCCACATGTAGACCCGTAGAGGGAGGGCGGGGTTATGTGTATGCAAAAAAATATTCGCTGCTGGTAACGAAGTGATGTACAGCCCTGATGAGGTGGAAACAACAGAGATGCCCAGTTGGATCATGCCATCTCCATCCAGCAAATTAAATGGGCAGTTATCAGAAATTAAAACAGGCAATTTTGTTGATGAGCTGTCATCCAGGCAAACAAGCACACAGGAACGGATAATGGCTCCGTGACACACGTACCACTCGCAACAGTGGAGAGGAACGTTTGGCCGCTCCGTGTTAACCGTGGCCGGCCGATAGGCGGTTCTCACCACCGTTCGTGTGGCTCCCGTGTCTAACAAGAAAGGCAGCTCAGCATTTGCAAGACGCAAGGTTATCATTGGCAGTTTTCGGAAAGCTAGCTCATGAGATACATACTGTCCAACTGGGGAAGCTAACAGCAAAGCAGAGTCTTCATTGCAAATCAGTGTATTTGGTTGTGTCTGTGCATTCATACGACCTGATGTGGCAGCAGATGTGTCCAGGACCCCCACCTCCTCCTCCCGTGTCGCCTGTCAGTCCGAACCCCGGTATGAGCCTCCCCGTGGGGCCCACTGGTTGTGAGGTCCGTTGTTCCATCCTCGGCCTCTTCCGCGCCTTTGGTTGATGCCCTTGACGGAGTGGACAGTCTTCAGCCCAGTGACCGGGCTTGCCACATGTGAAGCAGCAGTCGTCACCCGGTTGGGGGCCGCTGGGCTGGGCGTGTTGTCACGGGTTCTGACATCGTGAACGGTCCCCGGGTCTGTCCTGTTGCACAGGTTAGTAGGGTGAAGGAAGCCACTGCGGCACCATGGAGGAGAGAGAGAGAGGTGCGATGTTTGTCCTGAGCCTGCCTTGCCTTCTGTTCTTCTTCCTTTTTCTGCATTTGATCGTGGGCATGATCAGCATGTCTCAGCAAGTATTCCAGTCGTCTCTTTCCGTATCCTACGCAGTGTGTTTCTATGGCTTTCCTAACTCCGTCCTGCAGGCCGGTCAGGAAATGTTTGCAGAGGTGAGTGTTGTGGTTACACCGCCCCGACCTGCCTCCCCGGCACGTTCAAGCCACTCCCCCAGCTCGGACGTGCCGGAAACATCCGAGCGCTCGGCTCGCGCTCTGAGGAGACGAGCGCTGCACTGCACCAGGTGTTTGCCATCATCCATCAGGCACACCTGTGGCATTCAGGCAGCCTTCTACAAGAAGCCTCCCAGAACGTCTCTCTGTGCTTCGACCTACTGAACCCTGCGGTACAGTTCTGACAAGCCCTCCAGCGTTCCTTGCATTCTGTTTATTCCCCAGTGTCTTATCTTCGTGTCTCTGTTTCCTCCCAAGACTCTCCCTCCGCGATTTCCACGGCTCCCCGTGTCTCCCTCGTCCCCAGCGACCTTCACGTTTTCTCCCCGGACCTCTCCTGCGATCTCCCCCCTTGTCCCTCTATCTGTACCCCTCCCTTCGGACTCGACTTCCCGGATCTCGGACCTGGACTTTCTCGGACAACCCCTCTTGGATCACGGACTGGACTTTCTTGCCAGGTACACGCACATTTTTTCAACACCTCCTGGTCATTTACATACCGCACCACACATAGGCTAAAAACACTCACACATAGTTATACAGGCAAACCACGGGACACCACACATAGTTTATTCACACATCCCACTAACAGAACGCCTTTTTCACCATACATTTCTCTCCCACAATAAAACCCCCCTTTGTAGATTTAGAAGTCATCTCGTGTCTGTCTGTCTTGGGTTTCGCCATACGGGTCAGGTTCTGGTGCGCGAGCACAACAGAACATCGGAGCCATTATGGACCCAGGCAAACCCAAGGAGCGGACGGTCCCTGTGACGCCCCAGAGCCCCGTCCCCCTAGAGGCAGTAGTAAGAAGTCACAGTTGCCAACTTGCCTCTCTCCGCTCAGAGCTTACTACTGCCTTCACCCGTGTCACCGGAGAGGTCAGCGATCTTCAGTCCGGCTCCCAGGCCGCGACGAGCGCGTTAGATGCCCTCACCGCGCAGATCGCTGCACTCTCCACAGCGGTCTCCAGGATGAGTGACCACCCTGCCCTGGCCTCGGTCTCTGCCCCCAGCTCGGCCTTCGGTTTCCCCGTTCCTGGTCCCGACGTTCCCCCTCCTCCGAGTCAACCCCCACTGGACCCCCGGTGCGAGCCTAACCTCCCCTGCCCGAAGGCCTTCGGTGGGGAGTTCGAGCTGTGCAGGGGTTTCCTTGGTCAGTGTGAGCTCCTGTTCAAACACCAGCCAGCCAGGTATAGGACAGGAGAGACCAAGGTAGCCCTTGTCATGTCCCTCCTCACCGGCAAAGCCCTCAGCTGGGCCATAGCGGCGGTAGGCCATACCGAGCAGCTCGCCTCGGACTATTGTGCCTTCCGCCGCGAGTTCAATCTGGTGTTCGACCACCCAGCTGACGGGCAGGACGCTGCCGGCCGCCTCCATTCCATCCAACAGGGAGCCAGGTCGGTGGCAGATTATTCCTTGGAGGTAAGGATACTCGCGGCAGACAGTGGGTGGGATGACACTGCGCTCAAGAGCGCGTACAGGAGGGGGCTGAGCGACCCCATCAAAGATCTCATCGTTCGGGACCGCCCTGCCTCCTTCAACGAGCTCGTCACCCTCGCCCTCCAGATGGACGAACGGCTGCGGGAGCGGCGCCAGGAACGCGCCCCGCGCGCTGGCCCCTCCCATAGACCAACCCCCGTCCGTTCTACCGGTGCCTTCCCTGGGTCAGCGTCCCGTGGGCTCTCTCCACCCTCACACTCCCCCTCGCAACCCTGGGTGGCTTCTGGATCCAGGCCGGAGGAGGAGCCCATGCAGTTGGGTCGGTCACGGCTCCCGCTGGAGGTTAGGGAGCAGAGGATGAGTGGTCACCTCTGCCTCTACTGCGGGAGGTCGGGCCACTACATCAAGGCCTGCCCGACTCACCCAAAAAGACCCGGCTCACTAGTGAGGGGTGTCCTAGTGAGCCTGACGACCCTTCCTCAGCCCCAGGGTTCACATTAATTTAGAACATGCAACTTATTTGGTGATATTTCTGAATTAAGTTTACTGCCCATCTTTCTCCCTCACCCCACATTCCCTCCATTCCCTCCCCCCTCCATTCCCCCCCTCCATTCCTCCCTCCATTCCCCCCTCCATTCCCCCCTCCCTCCATTCCCTCCCCCCTCCATTCCCCCCTCCATTTCCCCCTCTATCCCCCCCTCCACTCCCTCCCCCCTCCATCCCCCCTCCATTCCCTCCCCCTCCATCCCCCCTCCATTCCCTCCCCCCTCCCTCTCCCCCTCCATTCCCTCCCCCCTCCATTCCCCCCTCCATTCCCTCCCCCCTCCATCCCCCCCTCCATTCCCTCCCTCCATCCCCCCTCCATTCCCCCCTCCATCCCCCCCTCCATTCCCTCCCCCCTCCATTCCCCCCCTCCATTCCCCCCTCCATTCCTCCCTCCATTCCCCCCTCCATTCCTCCCTCCATTCCCTCCCCCCTCCATTCCCCCCTCCATTCCCTCCCCCCTCCATCCCCCCCTCCATCCCTCCCTCCATTCCCTCCCCCCTCCATCCCCCCCTCCATTCCCTCCCCCCTCTATTCCTCCCTCCATTCCCTCCTCCTTCCATTCCCCCCTCCATTCCTCCCTCCATTCCCTCCCCCCTCCATCCCCCCCTCCATTCCTCCCTCCATCCCCCCCTCCATTCCCCCCTCCATTCCCCCCCTCCATTCCCCCCTCCATCCCCCCCTCCATTTCCTCCCCCCTCTATTCCCCCCTCCATTCCCTCCTCCTTCCATTCCCCCCTCCATTCCCCCCTCCATTCCTCCCTGCATCCCCCCCTCCATTCCCTCCCCCCTCCATCCCCCCCTCCATTCCTCCCTCCATCCCCCCCTCCATTCCCCCCTCCATTCCCCCCTCCATCCACCCCTCCATTCCCTCCCCCCTCCATCCCCCCTCCATTCCCCCCTCCATTACCCCCTCCATCACCCCCCTCCATTCCCCCCCTTCATTCCTCCCTCCATCCCCCCCTCCATTCCCCCCTCCATCCCTCCCTCCATTCCCTCCCCCCTCCATTCCCCCTCCATTCCCTCCCCCCTCCATCCCCCCCTCCATCCCTCCCTCCATTCCCTCCCCCCTCCATCCCCCCCTCCATTCCCTCCCCCCTCTATTCCCCCCTCCATTCCCTCCTCCTTCCATTCCCCCCTCCATTCCCCCCTCCATTCCTCCCTCCATCCCCCCCTCCATCCCCCCCTCCATTCCCCCCTCCATTCCTCCCTCCATTCCTCCCTCCATCCCCCCCTCCATTCCCCCTTCCATTCCTCCCTCCATCCCCCCTCCATTCCCCCCTCCATTCCCTCCCTCCATTCCTCCCTCCATCCCCCCCTCCATTCCCTCCCCCCTCCATCCCCCCCTTCATTCCCCCCTCCATTCCTCCCTCCACCCCCCCCTCCATTCCCTTCCCCTCCATCCCCCCCTCCAGTCCCCCCTCCATCCCCCCCTCCATTCCCTCCTCCTTCCATTCCCCCCTCCATTCCTCCCTCCATCCGCCCCCTCCATTCCCCCCTCCATTCCCTCCCTCCATTCCCCCCTCCATTCCCTCCCTCCATTCCTCCCTCCATCCCCCCCTCCATTCCCTCCTGGATTTGACGAAAAGAAGCCGTATGAAAACTGGAAAAATTAAGTGGAAATATGGAGACGGGTGACGAACTTGGACAAGAAAAAGCAAGCGTTGGCTGTGGCTCTATCGTTGACAGGTAGAGCGAGGGATACTGCTTTAGGAATAAATGTGGATGATCTAAATAAGGATGATGGAATGACCACTTTGATTGGGGAACTTGACAAGATTTTTTTGAGAGAAGAGAAGGAACGGGCTTACGAAGCCTATTCTGAGTTTGATCGAATATCGAGGGAAAATGGCGTCTCGATGGTGGACTTTATTGTTGATTTTGAACAGAAATACAACAGGATCTGTAAATTCGAGATGGTTCTGCCCGACGCTGTTTTGGCGTTTAAACTACTGGATACAGCAAGTCTTGATGTGAAAGACAAGCAACTGGCATTGACTGCATGTGGTAAGCACACTTTTGATTATATGAAGTCAGCACTGAAACGCATATTCGGAGAAAAACATGAGCAGAAGGCGGGAGCCATTAACGTGAGTCAGGATGCAGCCTACTACACAGATCAAAGAAAACCGCACCCACGAACCCAAAGTGTGCAAGCTAGAGGACCACTCGCAGGCACAAATCCACTTGACAAGTACGGAAGACGAACAAAGTGTGGGATTTGTCAAAGCACATTCCACTGGGTGAAAGATTGCCCACATAAGAAAGAACACGTAAAGATAACAGAAGAAAATAAATGCACAGAAGAACCTGATGAGTGTAATATAACGCTGTTTTCTAAGGAATCGGATACGGAAATATTCATGGTTGAGGCTCTGGGATCAGCTGTCATTGACACGGCATGCACAAGGACTGTCTGTGGTGAAAAATGGCTGAATAACTATGTAGGGGGACTAAATGAGAAAGAAGTACAGAAAATAGTTAACACAGAGAGTAGCAAGCCTTTCAAGTTTGGGGATGGGCGAGTTGTACATTCGACAAAAAAGGTCAAGATACCAGCCAAGATAGGAGAAACAAAATGCTGTAGACACAGAAGTGGTCCCATCTGACATCCCTTTACTGCTGAGTAAAACGTCGCTAAAGAGAGCAGGAGCTGTGCTGAACTTGGAGAACGATACAGCAATAATGTTTCGGCAACCGATAGCTCTGAAGATGACCTCCTTAGGATACTACTGTCTGAACATAATGGATAATGAGTCACCATGCGATACATATGAGAATGTGGTCCTGGCCATCACAGAGAATATGACTAAGGAACAAAAACACAAAGCTTTACTGAAACTTCACAAGCAATTCGGACATGCATCAGTTGACAAACTGAAGAAGCTGCTGATAAGTGCTGGAAACTCTGATAACGAGAGCACTGCTATTCTAGAGGAGATAGTAGGAAAATGTGAGATTTGTCTTAAGTACAGCAAGCCTAAGCCTAAGCCCAAGCCTGCTGTTGGGTCTGCCCATGGCCTCCCGATACAATGAGACTGTGGCAGTAGATTTACATGAGCTAGAACCGAATGTGTGGTACCTGCACATTATCGATCACTTCACACGCTTCAGTGCGGGTGGCATTGTGACCTCAAAGAAACCAAGTGTGATAGTGAAATGCTTTGGACATTCCTGGATCAGTGTCCATGGTCCACCGGAGCGTCTCTTCAGCGACAACGGTGGCGAGTTCAACAACGAGGAAATAAGAGACATGGCAGAGAACTTCAACATCGAGATAAAGACGACTGCTGGCTATAGTCCATGGAGCAATGGCTTGCTGGAACGCCATAACCAAATGCTCAGAGATAATACTGAAGGTAAAACTTGACAACGGAGTTGACTGGAAAACTGCACTGGATTGGGCACTCATGGCAAAGAACACAGTGCAGAACGTACATGGCTTCAGCCCACATCAGCTGGTGTTTGGACAGAATCCGAACCTTCCCTCTGTGTTAGTGGATCAGCCACCTGCTTTGGAGGGAACTACTATGAGTGCATGGGTGGGACAGCACATAACAGCATTACATGCAGTAAGGAAAGCTTTCATAGAGGCAGAGTGCTCAGAGAGAATCAGAAGAGCTCTACGAAAGCAACTTCGTCAAACAGATGAGAAGTATGAAACTGGGGACAAGGTGTTCTACAAAAGGACAGACTGTGTTGAGTGGAAAGGTCCTGGAGTCGTGATACGACAAGATGGGGTGGTGATCTTTGTACACCATGGTGGGACCTATGTCAGGGTTCATCATTCTAGGTTGCAGAAGGTTGATAAGAGTGAAGTAGGTGCTAGTGAGGGTCTAGAGCACCCTGGGGAGAATGTTACTGAGGGCAATATGAAAGTACCTGTTACTGATAGTGATGTGGATGTTGATAACAATGACAGTGGGAACATACCTGGTACTGATTGTGACATAGATGTTGATATGAACAATGACGGTGAGGCTGGGGGTGTTACAGACAATGATACAGATGTCACTGAGGGTAACAATCATAAGGATAATCAACAGACAGGCATAAGGGTAGCAGCCTCCCTAGGGCTGAAAACAGGTCAAACAATCAGCTTTGTGGATAATGTAACAGATGCGTCTCACAGAGCTAAAGTGATGGGACGAGCAGGAAAGGCTACAGGAAATAACAGAAACTGGTACTGCCTACAGTACTTAGAACTATCTGACATCGCTGGTACTATGGGGTCAGCTGATCTTACTAAGGTAGACAATCTTCAGGTTAATCCACTGGATAGTGTAGAACTATGCTCTGATATGCAGGAAAATGATGTATTAGTCACAGGTGGTGTTTCATTTGATAAGGCTAAACTAGATGAAATAAGTAGCTGGAAGAATGATGGGGTGTTTGAGAAGGTAAAAGATATGGGTCAAAGGCATGTGTCCACTAGACGGGTGTGCACACTGAAAGAAACCCCTGATGGTGTAATACCCAAAGCGCGTCTTGTGGCTAGAGGTTTTGAAGAATTCAACACTAAAGATCTATAGAAGGACTCACCTACATGCTCATCAGAGTCCCTCAGACTACTCATGTCAGGTCTATGTCAGAATAAGTGGCATCAAATAACTTATCCAGAACAAAAGGATTCATCGTATTCTGTGGTCAGCTACAAAAGAACAGCTGGCAGACTGTCTGACCAAAAAGGGAGCCTCTTCCCTGGTATTACTTAAGGCACTGAATAATGGACAATGGAAGCTAGATGACTGAGTCTGACTGTTGATAACTGAGCATGAGCTCATTAAAAATTAATAATTAAAAATTATTGTTGCATACATTGATGCAACTGAGTTGCAACCTGTTGTTGTTTCTACTTGTTTCTGTTCTGTGTAAATGTGTATGAGTTGTCTGTTGTCAGCATATACATTAAGTTTTGCTAATGTTGTCACTTATTGCAAAGCAGTCCCTTCTCCCATGGTTTTATTCATGATGTCATCAGCGATTAGTCAATGTCGACTTGACTTTCATCACAAAACAGCTAACTTCAAAAACTCTTAAGTCATACAACCCCTAACACACACACAAAGTTGCACACACAAACATGCCCGTCCATCCATCCATCCTTTCCCCCACCTACCTTAGCGTCATGCTCCTGCAGGTGTGTTCCACTGGCGTGCAGGTAGTTAAAGAGGTCCTCAGAGGGCAGTGGTCTCTCCAGCATCAGGATCAACTCTTGCTCCACTTCAAACCTTTCATGCAGGGTCACTGCTGCACTCTTCCCCATCACTCCTGGGTGACCTGCAAGCAGCAGAAGCCCCAGTTCCAGGGGAAACCCAAACTTTTACCCATCTCGAGTCTGACAGAGACAAAGAGTTACAATGAGGTTGCTGAGAACCGCCTCAGGTTAAGGATTTTAACAAAAACCCAAGTCAACTTACCTTTATAAGGATTAATTAAAGAACAATGAGAGATAGAGATGTTTTGATTTTAACTATGCAGTTAATGCACTGGGCACTACTGCTTCTGATAAAAAACTAAAAAGTTTCAAAAGATACTGACATTTCAAGAGCTTTTGGGGACAAAAACAATGTCACCATTGTGAAGGTGTCCACCTTTTCTTTGGGAATTTGTAAGGCCACCTTCAGGACAGACACACACAACACCTGTAGTTAAATTATATGCTTTACACTTCTGGTCAAATCTGAATGTCCGACACCTTTTATAAGAGAACACAAGCCGTTTTCTGTACAATCGCTACGTATTTCGTATGCGTAAGGTCACCGAATGTTTGTAATACTCCCACGTGTATTACAAAAAGACTTGAAATGGGCCATTTGAGACTACTGACATTATGTAGACCAGTGACAGACCTTAGTCGGTATGCAGATATTGGATCGTCGACAGCAGAATGGTCACCAGAAACTACAAAGTTATTTTCCTGCAGCTGCACTGCTTTCACACTGCCCAAAAAAACCCGCTAACATGCGCCAATTTACACTGACCAAAGGCGGACATGAGCGGGGTTTTGCCAGTGTGAAAGCAGTAACATGTCCATTTACATTACTGCCACGTGGTAATTAATCAGAGCCTCTGAATAGCACAAAGCCTTTGCATACCAACACGGCCGAATGGGTCTCCATGTTAACTGTTCCAATAGATTTGATCATTCTTCCAACGCATGCCAGGCTAACCACATGCATACAAACCGCTTGTCACTCAACAAGTCAAACAGACTGACGAATGGATGACGTTGCTGACTAGTGAGCCGCTATTGCAGCAGTGTCGTCAACCAGCACTTGCCCCCATCAGCGTTACCGTTGGCCTAACATGACATTTAACATCCTGGGACTTCACAACTATATTATTCATAACTGCCTGGTTTACTACTAACAAAAGACGTGGGATGAGTATTAATCTTAACAATACGACTGGCTATTTCTCGCAAATTCACTGATTACACTGCGGCCGTAACCACGTGACACGTTTTCCTGCGTAGTGGCTGCTTAGCTCGCTCACATACTCAAAACTCTGCGGCCTGCGTCTTTTCCAAACACGAGGCGAAACAAAGAACAGCTCAACACCACATTAGCCAACATCTTACACAATGTGTTAATTACCTCGTCTACTGTATCTGTGGCGAACAAATCCATATTGTACGCGGTCAAAATATGCTTAGTTTCTTTCGTTCGTAAAACGCGCTTACCGAAATAGAAGCCATTTTGTAGATGGTCCCAGGCACGTTCGCAAGCCCCCCCCCCCCACACACACACACACACACACACACACGGGACGTCATTTTAAAGGCCCAGTTGTCCTCCATATGGGAACAGGTCTGAATACAGCGGCATGTACAGTATGAGAGATATGAGCAAAAACGCCATGTCGACTCAAATGAACCGCTGGGTCTCAATGACACAGTAGCTCGCTCAACGGTAAAATGGCTGCCGCAGCCTGTGTGGCACATAACGCGCGGAACATGGCGCCAAGCTTGCAGGACAAAAGACAGGTTTTGACCAGTGTCTCTGGCCAGCCCCTCGCTCACAAACCTAACGTTACGTTTCCCAAGTTAAGTGGCGAAGACACGTTCAAGTCGGCGACATTAAAAAAAAACAGCCATTTTAGCTATCCACATACACACAAGTTGTCTTCACTCCAGTTGGTAACCCGTGTTAAGGCCGGCATTAGCTGCTAAGTAGGCGTTATAACCTGATATAAGAAAAAATATGTCCCACAGAATACCACACAAAACAGCTTGCATTGACTTATGTGCACATTACATTAAGTCGCAACGTTATTTCTCAATCAGCAATATTCGGAAACTTTACATCTGGATAAAAATAAAGTTACCTCCTGTCACGACCTCCTAACGAAACGCAGCGGACACGGGCTCGTCACAACATGGCGGCGATCAGGATAATGACCTCCCATCACCCCACGCGTGCGTCCCGCCCCTAAAGCGCCCGCCAATTATATTCAATTTTTAAAAACAGTATTTTATTTCAAATTGTTTATGTGATGAAAGAATACTGTTTCACTTCTTCGTTTTCACATCTAGGCAAATATTACGTGTTATATGGGTCCAAATTAAGTTACCTGAATCTGATCCATCCATTTCCCAAACCGCCTATCCTGCTCTGAGGTGGCGGGGATGCTGGAGCCTATCCCAGCAGTCACTCTGACCTTTCAGGCTAAACACGATTTCATTTCAATTCCATTTAGCTGCAGTTAATTGCGATTACATGCGCTTGACCCATGCCAAACTCGGAATGACACAACTGAATCAGGTGTGTATATATACACTCACTGGCCACTTTATTAGGTACACCTTGCTAGTACCGGGTTGGACCCCCTTTTGCCTTCAGAACTGCCTTAATCCTTCGTGGCATAGATTCAACAAGGTACCGGAAACATTCCTCAGAGAGTTTGGTCCATATTGTCATGATAGCATCACGCAGTTGCTGCAGATTTGTCGGCTGCACATCCATGATGCGACTCTCCCGGTCCACCACACCCCAAAGGTGCTCTATTGGATTGAGATCTGGTGACTGTGGAGGCCATTTGAGTACAGTGAACTCATTGTCATGTTCAAGATACCAGTCTGAGATGATTCGAGCTTTATGACATGGCGCGTTATCCTGCTGGAAGTAGCCATCAGAAGATGGGAACACTGTGGTCATAAAGGGATGGACATGGTCAGCAACAATACTCAGGTAGGCTGTGGCGTTGACACGATGCTCAATTGGTACTAAGGGGCCCAAAGTGTGCCAAGAAAATATCCCCCACACCAATTACACCACCACCACCAGCCTGAAGCGTTGATACAAGGCAGGATGGATCCATGCTTTCATGTTGTTGACGCCAAATTCTGACCCTACCATCCGAATGTCGCAGCAGAAATTGAGACTCATCAGACCAGGCAACGTTTTTCCAATATTCTATTGTCCAATTTTGATGAGCCTGTGCGAATTGTAGCCTCAGTTTCCTGTTCCTAGCTGACGGGAGTGGCACCCGGTGTGGTCTTCTGCTGCTGTAGCCCATCTGCCTCAAGGTTCGACGTGTTGTGCGTTCAGAGATGCTCTTCTGCATACCTCGGTTGTAATGAGTGGTTATTTGAGTTACTGTTGCCTTTCTATCAGCTCGAACCAGTCTGGCCATTCTCCTCTGACCTCTGGCATCAACAAGGCATTTTTGCCCACAGAACTGCCGCTCACTGGATATTTTCTCTTTTTCGGACCAGTCTCTGTAAACCCTAGAGATGGTTGTGCGTGAAAATCCCAGTAGATCAGCAGTTTCTGAAATACTCAGACCAGCCCGTCTGGCACCAACAACCATGCCACGTTCAAAGTCACTTAAATCACCTTTCTTCCCCATTCTGATGCTCG
Source organism: Lampris incognitus (assembly GCF_029633865.1). Taxonomy (NCBI): domain Eukaryota; kingdom Metazoa; phylum Chordata; class Actinopteri; order Lampriformes; family Lampridae; genus Lampris; species Lampris incognitus. Next base: position 252,459 of record NW_026611096.1, read on the forward strand.
GTTTAAACTGCAGCAGATTGACTTGACCATGTCTACATGCCTAAATGCATTGAGTTGCATTGAGTTGCTGCCATGTGATTGGCTGATTAGAAATTTGCATTAATGAGCAGCTGGACAGGTGTGCCTAATAAGGTGGCCGGTGAGTGTATATTGTAGCGAATTCGGGGGTCAACGCAACCACAGGAACTGCCGCGGCCGGGAAGCGAACCCGTATCGCCCGCACCGCAGGAGACATCGCTAACCGCTAGACTACAGGGTCAGACCCGCGAGCCAGCGGCCAGCGTGTCTTCTTATCCATGCACGTTACAATATTCTGATTTTGGGTGGTGATGGATGAGACGCCAGTCAAAGCAGAAAAAATATTTTAAAGTTGAGACTTAACATTTCTGTGTGGTTCACACTTTACAGAACATGTGAGGGCCAGTTAATATAAGATGTCGGCCCACAGTCGGCCCACGTGTTATGCACCATTACAGTGCCACCATTGCCAGACTTGGCCCGCCTTCGGTGAAAACACCACTTGTCGATGGTTTAAGGGCACATTTCGGCCAGAGTCGTCAGCTATGTGGGAGGTGATTCTGGATGTATTCAAGAGCTTTTGTGGATTAAAGTGTTGTTGAAGTGTGATCATTATAGAATAATTCATAACCCAAACCGCTCATCCTGCTGTCAGGGTCGCGGGGATACTGGAGTCTATCCCAGCTGTCATTGGGCGGCAGGCAGGGAGACACCCTGGACATGCCGCCATGCCATCATAGGGCAGGAATATTAGTCTAACTGTTCTAATATCAGCTGTTCCACCATGGTTACTACCTCAACCAGCAGTAGATTTCTCTATATTGGATGGTTTACACTCAAAAAGAAACACGGTCAATGTGCAGGCTTATGTGGACACTGTTATAAATAAAATATATGAACACTATTTACGTTAATACTAATTAGGATATTGTAATATATCCATACTCCCGCTAAGAGGCGCTGCTGTTTTCAGGAGTTTCCGGGCTGTGGAGTTCTCTCATGGATGTATTAAAGTATTATAGTTCTACTATAATACTTCCTTGGGTTCTCTTTTTTTTTTGTGAAGATTTTTTTTTAACAATTTCAAACTTACAAACAACATGGCAATAACATTTCCATGTTCGCACAATAGGACCTGGTGCATACAAAGGAAAGATTGAAAAAAATAAAACAAACGAGAGGTTGAAATAACATCAATATAAAATACATAAAATTAAACAGGGCTAGGGCTTTTTGGTTAATTATATTCTTCTATTATACTAAAAAGTTTTACTGCATTTTTTATTTTCATGACTTTAAGGGCCTTTGTATAAGCAAGAAACTCTCTGCGAAATACACAAAAGTCAGGTTTCACTTTCACATATTTTGATTTGTGTTTATAACATTTCCCGAAAATAAGAACGTCGTTGACTAAAAAGTCATCGTTGCTATTGTCCATGGCAAGTCAATAAACAATGTCCTTCAGAGAAAAGTTTTCCAGTTGGAAAACCCTTGGGTAAAGCCAGTCATGTATATCAAGCCATAAAGTTTCATAATTCACACATTGGAAAAATAAATGATCAGTCGTTTGAGCATCATCACAAAATACACAATTATTGGTTTCAATTCCAAATCGCTGTCGTAACAATTCACTGGCTGGATACACTACATTTAAAAATTTAAAATGGATTTCCTTTGCTTTGGGATTTATGGGGAATTTAAGATATTTAGTTAGTAACATGTGAATAGTTCTTTGAGTAGACTTGTGAAATTGAGTTTCTGTAAGATACTATAGAGTTTGAAATGTTATTAAACATATTTATAATTGTTTTATTTGGGAATCTGACTTCATTAAAATCACAGCCTCCAACTAAAAGTTGTGGGAGACAAGGGGTGATAGAGTAGAATATGTTAAAATTCCTTTGATTAATAGATTTAGGGATTGCTTTAGTTATAGATTTAAATACGTAACGGTTTCCAATTAAATCATATTTAAGGCAGAAACTCTCAAACGATATGATACAGCCACTACTATCAACTACGTAATTGGGTCACTGACCAAAAACCTTTCACCATCCAGTCCTTGTTATAAAATGATTTCTTTTTAACCATAATATATCTATTATTCCATAATGGTGTATTATGTGGGGTGAAATTGCGATTGTATAAGAGTTTCTAATATAAAAAGACCTGCTGGTGAACAAGGGAAAATTCAATCGGGAGTCTTTGAATACTGAAGTCACATTTAAGTAACAATTCTATACTTCCCAACTTCTTAACTGTTTCTCTGGGAAAATGGAACCAAAAGCTATTGTTGTTCAGAAAAGACTTTAGCCAATTGATTTTCAACGTTCCATTTACAAAATCAAAACCGATAGCTTGTAGGCCTCCATCTTTAAAATCTCTGCTCTCTTAACTTAGTGGATTTTCATTTTCCAAAGATAATCAAAACTGACCTGATAGATCTTTTTAATAGCTCTACTTGGAATAGCCATCGAGTATGCCAGATACATGCACCTTGAAATGCTTTCCGTTTTAGTCAAAAAGATTCGACCTAATAAACTAATGCCTCTCCATAACCAAGAGTTAAGTCTAGTTTGGCATTCATCCACTACCTTCCACACATTCATATTTTGATACATATTTATGTCCAAGTACTAAACAGTGGATTTTACAGAAATGCTGTATGCCTCTGTTAAATGACTTTGATGAACTGGCATTAGCTCACACTTGTTCAAATTTAACTTTAGACCAGAGGCTTTGGAGAAAAATCTGAATCATTTGAAGTATTCCGGGGACTTCAGTTAGCTGCTTCATAAAGATGGTTGTATCATCTGCTAACTGGCTAATGATTACTGGTTTCCCAAGTACATCTAATGGAGTGATAGTTGAATTTTTAATAAAGACAGAAAGCATTTCTGTAGCAATTATAAAGAGAGAAGGGGAAATGGGACAACCCTGTTTAACGCCGCGTTTGGTTATAAATCGGGGTGACGTACCTCTTGGTAAAGAGACTGAACAATTTGTATTTTCATAGAGATTCATGTTTTGAAACTTATCCCCAAAACCTAATAACATTAAACAATGGCATTTTTTTTTGAAAAAAGTGCTCAATTGAATCAAATGCTTTATAAAAGTCAAGAAATAGAATAAAACCATCATCTTCTATTAAATGTCTATAATCTAAAAGATCAAGCATTAAGCAAATATTGTTGTGAATGGATCTACCCTTCATAAAACCAGGTTGAGAATCCCTTATAATTTTATGTAGATTCTTTTTTAACCTATTAGCATAAATAAGGGTCACGATTTTGTAGTCGTTGTTGAATAATGTGATTGGTCTAAGATTATCTAATATTTTGGGGTCCTTATGAAGCTTGGGAATTAAAGTTATTATAGCTTGTTTCATAGTGGAAGGAAATTTAATATTGTCAGTTGATTCTTTTAACATAAGAGAGAATGCAACTTTAATAAGTCCCAAAAATGTCTATAGAAATTGGCAGTAAGTCCATCCCTACCTAGAGATTTGTCTAAAGACAAACTCATTACTGCTTTATCCAGCTCATCTGAAGTAATTCCAGCATCACACAACCATACGAACACATCAACAATACAGAGAATACGAGCTTTGATATTGTTGAAGAAGTCAGCATCCTGAACAGAAAAGGTTGAAGAATACAATTTACTGTGTTAGTAATTAGTATTAGTATTGAGTAGCAGCAGAATACTTCACAACTGCTATCATTAAACGTTTATTGACATGCTACAGTACCAGAGAAAAAGTTAAATCTATGTTAACATTATTTTATTATAATGTTAAACTTTATTTCACTCTCTCTCTCTCGCACACGTAAGGAATCCAGCTTTGGTAAGGAATGAGCTTTGGCTCAAGATAAATCAAACAATAGCAAACAAACAAACCAACACAAAACCAATTTCTGTCACGTATCTGGAAAGAACCCAAAAGCAGACGGGACAAGCAGGTAAGGGAAGAAATCAAGTCTTATGGCCGGACTCGATGAAGCAGCAATCATTGGCAACGCTGTCTTCGGGAGGGGGGCGGAGTCGGCTTGTGTTCGTCACGTCAATGCGTCTCTGTGTGTGTCGGAAAAAACAGTGCTTCGGCCTGGAGTCGCCTTGTCACCAAAGTGGGGAGGCGCTCTCCTTCCAGACTGCCGGCCCTCGGACAGATGCAGTTGGCGAACGCATGCAGTACGAGGGTGGGTGTTTGAATTAAAATAGGGATCGATTGGCCACTAAATTGGGAGAAAAAAGGGAAAAATCCAAAATACATTTATAAAAAAAAAAAAAAAAGAAATCAACTCTTCATTCAAGTGGCCCATCCCAGGGGTAGAGCAGGAGTTGGCTCAGTGGCAGGTAGACTGGCAGGCACAAGTCCATCAATGGCTACGTTCCAGCCAACACTGGTCCACAGTGGAGGCTTTTTAAGGGTGACGCCGATTGCTTGATGGCCAGCTGCTGTGCCGGGGTGAAGGAGGGGTCAGCAGGTGTCCAGGGAGAAGAGGGGTTAGGCTTGGGCTTTTGGCTCATGACTTCTATTTATTTAGCACTGGCCTACTGATCTGAGGAATGCTATAATGCTCGACTTCACTCAATGTGGCCAGGGGTGCTCGGGTTGGACCCGTCAAACTGGGCAGTGCTGGCCGCTGAATGTGGCCGAGGCTCGACAATGTATGTGGGCAGGGGTGGTCGCGCTGGCACTACAATCAAGCCCAAAGTCGCGCGACGTTTCGCTGTTTATGTACCTTCTTCAGGCGAGGCCTTATTCAACTAAGAGAGGCAGGGTTAAGCTTAAGGTTAGGGTTAGGCTTTTAAATCCGCATTCCCAAATACATTGCAATTAACCTTGTGCACTGTCCATCGACATGGTGTTTAGATGGCGGCCACAGTCCCCCACCAACTACCCCACCGTCCCACGCAATCCAAAAATTCAATGGCAGCTAATAATGGTCCCTCAGTTTGGCTCAGTCGCATCATCGGGACCCCAATTTGGTCCCCTGTTTCACTACAACAAAGCCCAAAGTCGCGCGACGTTTCGCTTTTCTTCAACCCTCTTCAGGCGAGGGTTTAGACTTTTCTACGAGCGGCATGTCGGTGGCCTTCTAAGGCTCGTGAAAATCAAATCACTTGATTGGAAGCTGCCAATTTGCCATAACAATATGGAAGGACCTCTAAAATCTGTTGTACATACTTTGTGCTACTGCACTTACCAGCATGCTTTGTGTCTTGCACATTTCCTATGTTCTTGTGGGTTTCGAAACATGTGAACCAATGGAATGTATTTGCTCTTTGTATTTTTATTCGAATTTTGTTATTAGCCAATGATGTGGTGTGGAGTTGTTATGCCCGCGAAATCACGAGCTTCGCAACAGTCCATCTCCTCACGGAGAGGGAGGAGTTAGGCAGCCCGAGTGAGTACGACGAAGAGAGAGGGCCATTTTTCTGCTGCTCCGTCTAAGTACCCGTTTCGCGGAGACTTTATACACAGCCCGTGTACTAGGCCCGCATTTGAGGTCAGGAGTGTTGCGATTGGCCCGCGGTCGTATGCTTGCTGGTGGGCTTTGTTTTAGTATGCCGATTATTTTGTTTATGCCCCATAGCCAGTGTCGCCGCTAGCTAGCTAAGTGCATTTAGCATCCAGTGCTAGTGTGTTAGCTAGCCGACTAGAGTTGTGGAGGCTAGTCAGAAGTCATCGGGCTGCGCTGGACGGTGATCTAACTAGGGGAGCCGCTCTGCTCCATTCCTGGGACCTGTCTGCTATCCAAAGAGGACTCGCTTCATCTGCTCTATCTTCGCCAGGGTTGTTTGAACATTGCAACCTTTGGCCATCTTGCGGCGGGTGGAGGCTGCTACCGGGGAGCCGACACCTGCCAGCTGCTAGGCTAGCACTACGCCTTCCATCCTCTGGACTGCACACAGCCTCCCGGTCGAGGGGGCGATGGGTTGTGAGTAACCCGAAAATTTCATTTATACTCACACACACACGCACACTTTTATCTCGTCGCCTGGGCATCGTAGCGGTGGCTGCCTTGCCCTCCGCTCAGAGAGCTGCTTTAATGTGCACCAACGGGCCCCAACGGAAAGTGCTGGGTATTTGTGTGTTCTTTTGATACTTTCTTCCTGTTTATTGTGACCGCTTGTCCCACCCTGTGTAATTTCAATTAATGTTTATTTAATCAGCAATACTACACTCGTGTGGTACTCTCTCTCTCTCTCTCTCTCTCATTATTATCAAATAAATCCTATTATTATTAATTATATTTCGGGTGTATTGGCAGCTCATTTTCCGCATATGCAAAGCCTAGGTTACTTATAGAGTGCTGGTAATAAGCTTGTACAGTAATTCAGTACACAGCAGAGTTATAAGATCTGCATTAACCACGTGTTTGTTTCATTCTGGGAAGATATACCATTCACCAGCCTTAGCTAAGTGTAGTATTTTCACAGTGGAGGCACCGCGCTACTAAATTGATTATTATCTTGGTTAATTATTTCTATTATCAATTATCACTAATATTGTCATTAGTGGCACTAGCCTACTAGTACACAGGAGGTTCAGCCAGCTCACCATTCCACCGCTGAGAACTCAGGATCCTGTTGCGCTATTGATTTGTATTGTAACACTTTAGTAACTGGTAGCATTAGGCTTTTGTCTTGTTTAAATGTGCTTGGCGTTGCCCGCCAGTGAAAAAGGGGTTACAAATAGCTTTACACTAGTCCAACTCACCGAGCGGGGGGGCTACGTCCCTCTTTGTCGGAGTCCCTCGTAAAAAGAGAGAGTGAACCACAGCTCCGCCTCTAAATACGTCACTGGGAAATATGACACCACCTCCGGTGGGCGTGTGCTTTCGCCCGGGACAGACGTTCCCTGACCATGCCGTTGTCCCGGGAAAATGGACCCGCCCATCTGTTGGATCGCCAGGTCTTTCTCCGGAAACACCGGATGACGACCCATTCGCCGGGGAGGTAGGAATGGAGAACCTTCTCAGCTGGGGTGGGGAGAGCAGCTGCCACCTGTTTGGGAGACTTGGGAGAGAGCAGAGGAGAGATTACAGCAGTGCTGTAGCATAGCATGCTCGTAAAGAGCGGTTTGGGGAAGAGCTCCCGGCGCAGGGCCCGTTCCCATGGTCGGAGGCCGTCCCATGACAATCTCAAAAGGACTAAGCCCTGCTCTGGAGTGTCTTTGTCGCACGCGCATGTACATAAGTACCAGAGGACGTAAGAAACTGTCTCTGTTGCCAGAGAGCACCAAAGTCCACGCCGAAAGCGTAGCGTGAATCCGTGTAGATGGTGACAGACCAGCCAGCTGCCAGCTCGCAGGCCGCAGAGAGGGCCGTGAGTTCAGCAGCCTGTGCAGAGAGGTGAGAGGGCAATGAGCTGCAATTAAGGCAAGCGGAGGCAGAGCATACGGCCCAACCAACCTGACATTGGCCGGTGGTAAGACAGCGGGAAGCCGACCCATCCACAAAAAGGACAACGGCAGGGTTGGCAAGAGGAGTGGAGCTGAGATCAGGCCGAGGTGAACAAACAGCAGAGACAGCTGCAACGCAGTCGTGTGGTTCACCATCGTCTGGTGAGGGAAGAAGGGTGGCGGGGTTAAGGACAGCGCAACGTTTGACAGTGATGGTGGGCATGTCAAGGAGCACAGTGTTGTAACATAGCCACCGGGCTGCGGACAGCTGTGACCTTTTCTGTTCAAGTAGGAGGACCGGGACCGCATGGGGAACCAGGAGAATAACGTCGGAGTACCCCACGATGTCTCGCGAGGCCATCACAGCCTTTTCAGCAGCAGCGACGGCTCGAAGGCAGCGAGGCAAGCCAGCCGCTACCGGGTCAAGTTTGGCGGAGAAGTAAGCCACAGGGCGCAGCTTGCAGTCCCCCATGAGACTGACTGCAAGAGGACGGAGATCATGCAGCCGTTGCGCTCATCCACAGTTTGAGTGAATGCTTGAGCGGGCTCCGGATAGCCAAGAGTTGGTGCGATTTGGAGCTGGACTTTCAGTCCCTCAAAGGCTTTAGTTGCCTCTGGGGTCCACAAGAGGACCTGTGAGGCGGGTGCATGAGAGTCAATGAGGGCCCGAAGGGGTTTGTCAAAGGTTGCAAATGCCGGAACGAACAAGCGACACAGTAGGAAGCCATGCCTAAGAACAGGGTATCTGCAGGTTTCACTAAGTTAATTTTAAGACTTTTTAAGACCTTTTTAATGCCACTTGGATCGGAATTTAAGACCAAGATCTACAACAAAATATATACATATGGTTGGTAAGCCCTAACGCCCAACAGCTGAATATTTAAACATTTGATTCGCGCGAGTGCAGTTTTATCGAAATGGTTAAACAAATGTATGTTTTGTGACACGCTGATGTTGTAACCGCATTTCTTGACGTTCAGACCGAATATTTAAAGATTTGATTCGCGGAATTTCGCGCGATTGCAATCAGATAAGCTGAAGTCCTCCTCCATGTTGAAAAAGCTGCCAGAAACTACACGCTGCTGTGACTGGTTGATTCGCTGTGAGCATTTGATGACAAAACAACGAATCACAGCAGAGCGCGCAGCGGAGGTCCCTCCCCCCTCCATCTGGCCGATCAATTCTAGCATCAACTTTTCTTCTTCTTCTCTCGGCTGCTATTTTGTCATGACTTAGTTAGCTTTTGTCCGCCAAATTCTGTATAGGCTATACCATTTAGCAATTAACCGCTCAGTAAAACCAACATCGGTATTCTTTTCGATAACTAGTTACATTAATATTACCTACAACCGTGAGTTGCAGGTAATATTGCCATGGTATCGCATCATCCAGGTCATTTCTTTGTCTATGGGGGATACATATTTGTTTTAATTACAGGGAATAGCATGCTATAGGTAACAGGTGCGCCTGATACGAACCTGGAATTCATGAAAATAGCATGTGTGTTAGAGTTTGTGGGAGACCCCAAGCGCACGACACCAGACAGAGATGGGGTTAGCCGAAAACTGGCGTACTTTATTCAAACATAGGAAGGCAATGAGCGACAAGGAAAAAACGGAAAGTCCAAGGGGGGAAAAAACTCGCGGGTAATCCAAACGGGAACAAGGCAGGATACTTCCACGGGGAAACCTTGCAAGGGAAAAACATGAACCAAGGGCTGGGATGAGTTCGTAGAGAAAAGGACCGTGAGAGGAGAGTCGCCGCTACTGCGGGGAGGTAACAACACGAACTGACAACGGGCACGTGGGAGGCCACCAAACTTAAGCCCAGCCCTGATGACTAAGCCCGGCCCTGACGAGCCGATTGGCTGCCGGCGTGGGGTGGGCGGGCCACGGTGCGGGGTGGGCGAGCCATAACACTTGTTTCCCTTTTATTTTCTTTTTTTCCCCTCAAAATTCACAGAGTCCCTGGCCTCAGGAATCATAAGGCCCTCGTCTTCCCCGGTGGCAGCGGACTTCTTTTTTGTGGCAAAGAAGGAGGGCAGCCTGAGGCCTTACATAGATTATCGAATGCTACATAACATCACGGTGAAAAATAAATATCCACTCCCCCTTATGAGTTCCACGTTCGAGCCACTCACTCACGCCACGGTGTTCACGAAGCTGGACCTGCGCAGCGCATACCACCTGGTGCGCATCCGGGAAGGGGATGAATGGAAGACGGCCTTCAACACCCACCTAAGGCATTTCGAATACCTCGTTTTGCCCTTCGGCCTGACCAACGCCCCGGCCGTCTTCCAGGCGTTGGTCAACGACGTGCTCCGGGACATGCTGAACACGTTCGCGGTGGTGTACCTGGATGACATCCTCGTGTTCTCCAGGACTGAGGAGGAACACCACCAGCATGTCCGCCTGGTCCTCCAACGGCTGCTGGAGAACAGGCTCTTCGTGAAAGCCGAGAAGTGCGTGTTCCACTCCGCCTCCGTGGAGTTCCTTGGCCACATCGTAGAGAAGGGGCTCGTCCGCACTGACCCCAGGAAGACCCGAGCGGTGGAGGAGTGGGCACGGCCCACTAACAGGACGCAACTCCAGCACTTCCTGGGGTTTGCAAACTTCTACCGGCGCTTCATCAGGGGGTTCAGCCGTGTGGCCGCCCCCCTCACTGCACTCACCTCCAACCTCCGCCCCTTCTCCTGGACCACGGAGGCAGAAGCCGCCTTTTGGCCCTGAAGAGGCTGTTCACAACGGCTCCGGTGCTCGCCCACCCGGACCCGTGCAGGCAGTTCATCGTGGAGGTGGACGCATCGGACACGGGCATCGGAGCCGTCCTCTCCCAGCGGTCGGAGGAGGACCAGAAGATCCACCCGTGCGCCTTCTTCTCCCGGCGTTTCAGTCCTGCGGAGAAGAATTACGACATCGGCAACAGGGAGTTGCTGGCCGTCCACGCCGCCCTAGAGGAGTGGAGACACTGGCTGGAGGGAGCAGGGCAGCCGTTCATCGTATGGTCCGATCACAAGAACCTGACCTACGTGCGGACGGCTAAGAGGCTCAACCCCAGGCAGGCGCGCTGGGCTCTCTTCTTCAGCCGGTTCGACTTCACCCTCACCTACCGCCCGGGCACCAATAACGTCAGGGCAGACGCCCTCTCCCGTCTGTTTCCCGAGGGGTCCCATGACGCCCCAGACACCATCCTTCCCCCGGACCGGGTGGTGGGTGTCGTCACCTGGGCCATCGAATCGGTGGTGAGAAGGGCCCGGCGCGCCCAGCCCGACCCAGGCAATGGACCCCGGAACCGGCTATTTGTGCCTCCCTGTGTCCGGCCCCAGGTGCTGGAGTGGGGCCACTCCAGCCATCTTGCCTGCCACCCCGGTGTCTACTGAACGGCGGCCTTCATCCGCAGGGGTTTCTGGTGGCCCACCATGGAGGCAGACACCAGAGAGTTCGTGGCAGCCTGCACCACCTGCACCCGCAGCAAGGCTCTCCATCGCCCTCCAGCAGGTCTCCTGCGCCCCCTTCCTGTCCCCGGCCGACCTTGGTCCCACATTGCAATGGACTTTGTAACTGGCCTCCCCGTGTCGCAAGGCAATGACACCATTCTGACCATTGTCGACCGGTTTTCCAAGGCCGTCCACTTTGTTGCCCTCACCAAACTCCCCTCTGCAGCCGAGACGGCGGACCTTCTCGTCTCCCACTTCGTCCGACCCCATGGGATTCCCCTGGACATTGTCTCTGACCGTGGTCCCCAGTTCACTTCGAAGGTATGGCAGGCCTTCTGTAAGGGGATTGGGGCCACGGTCAGCCTCTCCTCCGGGTATCACCCCCAGACCAATGGGCAGGCAGAGCACCTGGAGGCGGCTTTGCGTTGTGTTACCACCAGCAACCCCGCCTCCTGGAGCAAGTACCTGCCCTGGGTGGAGTACTCGCTCAACTCCATGGAGAGTTCGGCTACCGGTTTGTCCCCCTTCGAGTGTTCTCTTGGCTATCAACCTCCTCTGTTCCCCCATCAGGAGTTGGAGGTGGCGGTCCCGTCCACGAGGGCCCATCTCCGCCGATGTCGGCGCGTTTGGAAGACTGCCCGGGCCGCTATGTTGCGAGCTACAGAGCGGGCCCGGCGCAGCGCCAACCGGCGGAGAGTGCCGGCTCCAGCTTATCGACCTGGCCAGAAGGTATGGCTCCTGGCCCGGGACCTGCCCTTCCCTACCCTCAACCGGAAGCTGGCTCCCCGCTACGTCGGTCCCTACACCATCGACCGCATCGTCAACCCTTCGGCGGTGCGTCTCCATCTCCCTACCTCACTCAAGATCCATCCCGTCTCCATGTCTCGCGCCTCAAACCGGTAGCCACCAGCCCCCTGTCTCCCCCTGTCCAAGCTCCTCCACCCCCCAGGGTCCTCGACGGTGGTGACATGGTCTGGGATGTCGACCAGCTGCTCGCCGTACGCAGCTGGGGGCGTGGGTACCAATACCTGGTGGACTGGGTTGGCTATGGGCCCGAGGACCGCAGCTGGGTTCCCCGGTCCTACCTGGCCGACCCCGCACTCCTGGAGGAGTTCTATCGGGCCCACCCCAACGCCATCGGACGGTCGCCCGGTGTCTCCCGTAGGAGGGGGGGTCCTGTTGTGGTGACACCGCCCCGAGCTGCCTCCCCGGCACGTTCAAGCCACTCCCCCAGCTCGGACGTGCCGGAAACATCCGAGCGCTCGGCTCGCGCTCTGAGGAGACGAGCGCTGCACTGCACCAGGTGTTTGCCATCATCCATCAGGCACACCTGTGGCAATCAGGCAGCCTTCTACAAGAAGCCTCCCAGAACGTCTCTCTGTGCTTCGACGTACTGAACCCTGCGGTAAAGTTCTGACAAGCCCTCCAGCGTTCCTTGCATTCTGTTTATTCCCCAGTGTCTTATCTTCGTGTCTCTGTTTCCTCCCAAGACTCTCCCTCCGCGATTTCCACGGCTCCCCGCGTCTCCCTCGTCCCCAGCGACCTTCACGTTTTCTCCCCGGACCTCTCCTGCGATCTCCCCCCTTGTCCCTCTATCTGGACCCCTCCCTTCCGACTCGACTTCCCGGATCTCGGACCTGGACTTTCTCGGACAACCCCTCTTGGATCACGGACTGGACTTTCTTGCCAGGTGCACGAACATTTTTTCAACACCTCCTGGTCATTTACATACCGCACCACACATAGGCTAAAAACACTCACGCATAGTTATACACGCAAACCACGGGACACCACACATAGTTTATTCACACATCCCACTAACAGAACGCCTTTTTCACCATACATTTCCCTCCCACAATAAAACGACCGGGCGGCATCTCGGTGGCCTTCTAAGGCTCGTAAAAATCAAATTAACAATCGAAAAAATAGCCAACATTAGTCCAACTCACCGAACAGCGGGCGACGTAGTTCTGCCGGACTCCGTCGAAAAGAGAAAATGGAGCTCCGCCTCTAAATATAAACTGGGAAATATGACACCACCTCCGGTAGATGGCACGCTCTCCGGAAAAGGCGGCCCCCCACGCCGTTGTCACGGGAAACGTGACGCGACATCCGGCAAACGCGCGCCCTCCCCACAGACGGAAAAAAACAGAAAGGGGGAGGAAAAAAAGAAAAAAAAAGAAAAAAAGGGACAGTGTGTTTTTTCCAGAGACGGGTTAGGGTTAGAGTTATAGGACCGTGTGTCCGAGGAAAGTGACGTGTTGTTGACAAAATTGGAGTTTGGAGAGACTAGCTTGGTGACCTTCTTGGGCCAGATGGCGTAAGAGAGAGACCGAGTCACGGCTGCACTGCGTTGTGGTGGGGGCACAAAGCAGGAGGTCGTCGACGTACTGCCATAGGGTTGAGCCGCGCGTCAGCGTAAGTGTGCTAAGGCTGTCTCGAAGCGCCCCGTTGTAGATCGTGGGGCTTTCACAATCGCCCTGACACAGCCTTGTCCATGTGACCGTCAAATAGGAACGCAAACCAGAACTGGCCGTCAGGATGAACAGGGACGCTGAAGAAAGCGTTGGCAAGGTCCACAACGGTAAACCGCCGTGCAGAAGGGGGAACCTGAGACATAAGGGTGTAGGGATTGGGGACGCAGGGCGTGCGGGCCCTGACAGCTGCATTTACTGCCTGAAGGTCTTGAACGAACCTCCATTCAGTGGGCTGTCCGGGTGGGCGTATCTTCTTCGCGGGGAAGATGGGAGTGGAAACCGGGGAGGTGGGGCAAGGGACAATTATGCCCTTGACACGCAAGGCATTGAATACAGGGCAGATGCCATTAACCGCTTCCGGTTTCAAAGGGTACTGAGGTTGGTGGGGACGGAAGTCGGATTTCGGGGTAATGATGACGGGCTCACAATTACGTATGAGACCTACATCCTATTTCCCGTCAGCCCAAAGATGGGAGGGGATGTTGTGAAGCTGCGGAGCAAGTGCAGTGTGTGTGCCAGTGTATGGGCCTCAGTCACTGACGGTGAGGGGGCGGACAGAGCCAACATTCGTGGCGTCACCGCAACGGTGGCGCTGACGTCTACCCGGTATAATTTTAGTGAGAGGTACCAGTCGCGTGAAGAGTCGGCGGGAAGCCAATCTGACGCCAGAGAAGCTTGTCGCGCGAGTGGACCCGTATCTGTCCACTGGGAACCCCGTGGTTTTACCAAGGAGACGTGCGGGACCGAGTCATCAACCGAAAACAACGCAGTTTGGTCGTTGTCTAATGTACACGTGACATGAGCGGTGCAGTGTAGGTTGTCCGCTGTCATGTAGGTCGATGCGTCCCCTGTTGTGGTGTGTGAGCAAGGGAGCAGAGCCACTGTGTGTATTGGGAGGCGGTAGGAGCCCACATGTAGACCCGTAGAGGGAGGGCGGGGTTATGTGTATGCAAAAAAATATTCGCTGCTGGTAACGAAGTGATGTACAGCCCTGATGAGGTGGAAACAACAGAGATGCCCAGTTGGATCATGCCATCTCTATCCAACAATTTAAATGGGCAGTTATCAGAAATTAAAACAGGCAATTTTGTTGATGAGCTGTCATCCAGGCAAACAAGCGCACAGGAATGGATAATGGCTCCGTGACACACCTACCACTCGCAACAGTGGAGAGGACCGTTTGGCCGCTCCGTGTTAACCGTGGCCGGCCGATAGGCGGTTCTCACCACCGTTCGTGTGGCTCCCGTGTCTAACAAGAAAGGCAGCTCAGCATTTGCAAGACGCAAGGTTATCATTGGCAGTTTTCGGAAAGCTAGCTCATGAGATACATACTGTCCAACTGGGGAAGCTAACAGCAAAGCAGAGTCTTCATTGCAAATCAGTGTATTTGGTTGTGTCTGTGCATTCATACGACCTGATGTGGCAGCAGATGTGTCCAGGACCCCCTCCTCCTCCTCCCGTGTCGCCTGTCAGTCCGAACTCCGGTATGAGCCTCCCCGTGGGGCCCACTGGTTGTGAGGTCCGTTGCTCCATCCTCGGCCTCTTCCGCGCCTTTGGTTGATGCCCTTGACGGAGTGGACAGTCTTCAGCCCAGTGACCGGGCTGGCCACATGTGAAGCAGCAGTCGTCACCCGGTTGGGGGCCGCTGGGCTGGGCGTGTTGTCACGGGTTCTGACATCGTGAACGGTCCCCGGGTCTGTCCTGTTGCACAGGTTAGTAGGGTGAAGGAAGCCGCTGCGGCACCATGGAGGAGAGAGAGAGAGGTGCGATGTTTGTCCTGAGCCTGCCTTGCCTTCTGTTCTTCTTCCTTTTTCTGCATTTGATCGTGGGCATGATCAGCATGTCTCAGCAAGTCTTCCAGTCGTCTCTTTCCGTATCCTACGCAGTGTGTTTCTATGGCTTTCCTAACTCCGTCCTGCAGGCCGACCAGGAAATGTTTGCAGAGGTGAGTGTTGTGGCTACACCGCCCCGAGCTGCCTCCCCGGCACGTTCAAGCCACTCCCCCAGCTCGGACGTGCCGGAAACATCCCAGCGCTCGGCTCGCGCTCTGAGGAGACGAGCGCTGCACTGCACCAGGTGTTTGCCATCATCCATCAGGCACACCTGTGGAAATAAGGCAGCCTTCTACAAGAAGCCTCCCAGAACGTCTCTCTGTGCTTCGACGTACTGAACCCTGAGGTAAAGTTCTGACAAGCCCTCCAGCGTTCCTTGCATTCTGTTTATTCCCCAGTGTCTTATCTTCGTGTCTCTGTTTCCTCCCAAGACTCTCCCTCCGCGATTTCCACGGCTCCCCGCGTCTCCCTCGTCCCCAGCGACCTTCACGTTTTCTCCCCGGACCTCTCCTGCGATCTCCCCCCTTGTCCCTCTATCTGGACCCCTCCCTTCGGACTCGACTTCCCGGATCTCGGACCTGGACTTTCTCGGACAACCCCTCTTGGATCACAGACTGAACTTTCTTGCCAGGTGCACGCACATTTTTTCAACACCTCCTGGTCATTTACATACCACACCACACATAGGCTAAAAACACTCACACATAGTTATACACGCAAACCACGGGACACCACACATAGTTTATTCACACATCCCACTAACAGAACGCCTTTTTCACCATACATTTCCCTCCCACAATAAAACCCCCCTTTGTAGACTTAGAAGTCATCTCGTGTCTGTCTGTCTTGGGTTTCGCCACACGGGTCAGGTTCTGGTGCGCGAGCACAACAGAACGTCGGAGCCATTATGGACCCAGGCAAACCCAAGGAGCGGACGGTCCCTGTGACGCCCCAGAGCCCCGTCCCCCTAGAGGCAGTAGTAAGAAGTCACAGTTGCCAACTTGCCTCTCTCCGCTCAGAGCTCACTACTGCCTTCACTCGTGTCACCGCAGAGATCAGCGATCTTCAGTCCGGCTCCAAGGCCGTGACGAGCGCGTTAGATGCCCTCACCGCGCAGATCGCTGCACTCTCCACAGCGGTCTCCAGGATGAGCGACCACCCTGCCCTGGCCTCGGTCTCTGCCCCCAGCTCGGCCTTCGGTTTCCCCGTTCCTGGTCCCGACGTTCCCCCTCCTCCGAGTCAACCCCCACTGGACCCCCGGTGCGAGCCTAACTTCCCCTGCCCCAAGGCCTTCGGTGGGGAGTTCGAGCTGTGCAGGGGTTTCCTTGGTCAGTGTGAGCTCCTGTTCAAACACCAGCCAGCCAGGTATAGGACAGGAGAGACCAAGGCAGCCCTTGTCATGTCCCTCCTCACCGGCAAAGCCCTCAGCTGGGCCATAGCGGCGGTAGGCCTTACCGAGCAGCTCGCCTCGGACTATGGTGCCTTCCGCCGCGAGTTCAATCTGGTGTTCGACCACCCAGCTGACGGGCAGGACGCTGCCGGCCGCCTCCATTCCATCCAACAGGGAGCCAGGTCGGTGGCAGATTATTCCTTGGAGGTAAGGATACTCGCGGCAGACAGTGGGTGGGATGACAAAGCGCTCAAGAGCGCGTACAGGAGGGGGCTGAGCGACCCGTTCAAAGATCTCATCGTTCGGGACCGCCCTGCCTCCTTCAACGAACTCGTCACCCTCGCCCTCCAGATGGACGAACGGCTGCAGGAGCGGCGCCAGGAACGCGCCCCGCGCGCTGGCCCCTCCCATAGACTAACCCCCGTCCGTTCTACCGGTGCCTTCCCTGGGTCAGCGTACCGTGGGCTCTCTCCACCCTCACACTCCCCCTCGCAACCCTGGGTGGCTTCTGGATCCAGGCCGGAGGAGGAGCCCATGCAGTTGGGTCGGTCACGGCTCCCGCTGGAGGTTAGGGAGCAGAGGATGCGTGGCCACCTCTGCCTCTACTGCGGGAGGTCGGGCCACTACATCAAGGCCTGCCCGACTCGCCCAAAAAGGCCCGGCTCACTAGTGAGGGGTGTCCTAGTGAGCCTGACGACCCTTCCTCAGCCCCAGCCCAAGAAGGAGCACAACCACCTTTTTCCGGTCACTCTCACCTGGGGTAACGACTCACTGTCTGTTGGTGCACTCCTGGATTTGGGGGCGGACGAGTGTTTGATGGACATCTCGCTGGCCCGGCAGGCCGGCATTCCACTCGTCCCCCTAGACACACCCCTCACAGCCCAAGCCCTAGATGGTCGTTCACTTGGTAAGATCACACATAGCACTGCTTCCCTCACCCTCACCCTTTCGGGTAATCACGTGGAAGCTATCCGTTTCTTGGTTTTGCACGCCCCCACAGCGCCCCTGGTGCTAGGAAGACCGTGGTTGGAACGGCACGATCCTTACATCTCTTGGTCTACTGGGCGGATTTTGGGTTGGAGCGTTGCGTGTCATGCCAACTGCCTTCGCTCCGCCCACTCCCCGTCCAGCGGCCTCAGACCCGTGCCTCCTCCAACGGATCTCACTGGTGTTCCTCCCATTTATCACGATTTAGCCCCTGTATTTAGTAAAGACAGTGCACTTTCCCTCCCCCCTCACCGTCCCTATGATTGTGCCATAGATCTCTTTCCCGGGGCCGCCCTTCCCACCGGTCGGTTGCATAACCTCTCCGTCCCGGAGAAGGAGGCTATGCGCAATTATATCACAGAGTCCCTGGCCTCAGGAATCATAAGGCCCTCGTCTTCCCCGGTGGCAGCGGACTTCTTTTTTGTGGCAAAGAAGGAGGGCAGCCTGAGGCCTTACATAGATTATCGAATGCTAAATAACATCACGGTGAAAAATAAATATCCACTCCCCCTTATGAGTTCCACGTTCGAGCCACTCACTCACGCCACGGTGTTCACGAAGCTGGACCTGCGCAGCGCGTACCACCTGGTGCGCATCCGGGAAGGGGATGAATGGAAGACGGCCTTCAACACCCACCTAAGGCATTTCGAATACCTCGTTATGCCCTTCGGCCTCACCAACGCCCCGGCCGTCTTCCAGGCGTTGGTCAACGACGTGCTCCGGGACATGCTGAACACGTTCGCGGTGGTGTACCTGGATGACATCCTCGTGTTCTCCAGGACTGAGGAGGAACACCACCAGCATGTCCGCCTGGTCCTCCAACGGCTGCTGGAGAACAGGCTCTTCGTGAAAGCCGAGAAGTGCGTGTTCCACTCCGCCTCCGTGGAGTTCCTTGGCCACATCGTGGAGAAGGGGCTCGTCCGCACTGACCCCAGGAAGACCCGAGCGGTGGAGGAGTGGGCACGGCCCACTAACAGGACGCAACTCCAGCGCTTCCTGGGGTTTGCAAACTTCTACCGGCGCTTCATCAGGGGGTTCAGCCGTGTGGCCGCCCCCCTCACTGCACTCACCTCCAACCTCCGCCCCTTCTCCTGGACCACGGAGGCAGAAGCCGCCTTTTGGCCCTGAAGAGGCTGTTCACAACGGCTCCGGTGCTCGCCCACCCGGACCCGTGCAGGCAGTTCATCGTGGAGGTGGACGCATCGGACACGGGCATCGGAGCCGTCCTCTCCCAGCGGTCGGAGGAGGACCAGAAGATCCACCCGTGCGCCTTCTTCTCCCGGCGTTTCAGTCCTGCGGAGAAGAATTACGACATCGGCAACAGGGAGTTGCTGGCCGTCCACGCCGCCCTAGAGGAGTGGAGACACTGGCTGGAGGGAGCAGGGCAGCCGTTCATCGTATGGTCCGATCACAAGAACCTGACCTACGTGCGGACGGCTAAGAGGCTCAACCCCAGGCAGGCGCGCTGGGCTCTCTTCTTCAGCCGGTTCGACTTCACCCTCACCTACCGCCCGGGCACCAAGAACGTCAGGGCAGACGCCCTCTCCCGTCTGTTTCCCGAGGGGTCCCCTGACGCCCCAGACACCATCCTTCCCCCGGCCCGGGTGGTGGGTGTCGTCACCTGGGCCATCGGTGGTGAGAAGGGCCCAGCGCGCCCAACCCGACCCACGCAATGGACCCCGGAACCGGCTATTTGTGCCTCCCTGTGTCCGGCCCCAGGTGCTGGAGTGGGGCCACTCCAGCCATCTTGCTTGCCACCCCGGTGTCTACCGAACGGCGGCCTTCATCCGCAGGGGTTTCTGGTGGCCCACCATGGAGGCAGACACCAGAGAATTCGTGGCAGCCTGCACCACCTGCGCCCGCAGCAAGGCTCTCCATCGCCCTCCAGCAGGTCTCCTGCGCCCCCTTCCTGTCCCCGGCCGACCTTGGTCCCACATTGCCTTGGACTTTGTAACTGGCCTCCCCGTGTCGCAAGGCAATGACACCATTCTGACCATTGTCGACCGGTTTTCCAAGGCCGTCCCCTTTGTTGCCCTCACCAAACTCCCCTCTGCAGCCGAGACGGCGGACCTTCTCGTCTCCCACTTCGTCCGACCCCATGGGATTCCCCTGGACATTGTCTCTGACCGTGGTCCCCAGTTCACTTCGAAGGTATGGCAGGCCTTCTGTAAGGGGATTGGGGCCACGGTCAGCCTCTCCTCCGGGTATCACCCCCAGACCAATGGGCAGGCAGAGCGGGCCAATCAAGCCCTGGAGGCGGCTTTGCGTTGCGTTACCACCAGCAACCCCGCCTCCTGGAGCAAGTACCTGCCCTGGGTGGAGTACTCGTTCAACTCCATGGAGAGTTCGGCTACCGGTTTGTCCCCCTTCGAGTGTTCTCTTGGCTATCAACCTCCTCTGTTCCCCCATCAGGAGTTGGAGGTGGCGGTCCCGTCCACGAAGGCCCATCTCGTTTGGTAGACCGCCCGGGCCGCTCTGTTGCGAGCTACAGAGCGGGCCCGGCGCAGCGCCAACCGGCGGAGAGTGCCGGCTCCAGCTTATCGACCTGGCCAGAAGGTATGGCTCCTGGCCCGGGACCTGCCCTTCCCTACCATCAACCGGAAGCTGGCTCCCCGCTACGTCGGTCCCTACACCATCGACCGCATCGTCAACCCTTCGGCGGTGCGTCTCCATCTCCCTACCTCACTCAAGATCCATCCCGTCTTCCATGTCTCGCGCCTCAAACCGGTAGCCACCAGCCCCCTGTCTCCCCCTGTCCAAGCTCCTCCACCCCCCAGGATCCTCGACGGTGGTGACATGGTCTGGGATGTCGACCAGCTGCTCGCCGTACGCCGCCGGGGGCGTGGGTACCAATACCTGGTGGACTGGGTTGGCTATGGGCCCGAGGACCGCAGCTGGGTTCCCCGGTCCTACCTGGCCGACCCCGCACTCCTGGAGGAGTTCTATCGGGCCCACCCCAACGCCATCGGACGGTCGCCCGGTGTCTCCCGTAGGAGGGGGGGTCCTGTTGTGGTTACACCGCCCCGAGCTGCCTCCCCGGCACGTTCAAGCCACTCCCCCAGCTCGGACGTGCCGGAAACATCCCGAGCGCTGCACTGCACCAGGTGTTTGCCATCATCCATCAGGCACACCTGTGGCAATCAGGCAGCCTTCTACAAGAAGCCTCCCAGAACGTCTCTCTGTGCTTCGACGTACTGAACCCTGCGGTAAAGTTCTGACAAGCCCTCCAGCGTTCCTTGCATTCTGTTTATTCCCCAGTGTCTTACCTTCCTGTCTCTGTTTCCTCCCAAGACTCTCCCTCCGCGATTTCCACGGCTCCCCGCGTCTCCCTCGTCCCCAGCGACCTTCACGTTTTCTCCCCGGACCTCTCCTGCGATCTCCCCCCTTGTCCCTCTATCTGGAACCCTCCTTTCGGACTCGACTTCCCGGATCTCGGACCTGGACTTTCTCGGACAACCCCTCTTGGATCACGGACTGGACTTTCTTGCCAGGTGCACGCACATTTTTTCAACACCTCCTGGTCATTTACATACCGCACCACACATAGGCTAAAAACACTCACGCATAGTTATACACGCAAACCACGGGACACCACACATAGTTTATTCACACATCCCACTAACAGAACGCCTTTTTCACCATACATTTCCCTCCAACAATAAAATGACCGGGCGGCATCTCGGTGGCCTTCTAAGGCTCGTAAAAATCAAATTAACAATCGAAAAAATAGCCAACATTAGTCCAACTCACCGAACAGCGGGCGACGTAGTTCTGCCGGACTCCGTCGAAAAGAGAGAATGGAGCTCCGCCTCTAAATATAAACTGGGAAATATGACACCACCTCCGGTAGATGGCACGCTCTCCGGAAAAGGCGGCCCCCCACGCCGTTGTCACGGGAAACGTGACGCGACATCCGGCAAACGAGCGCCCTCCCCATAGACGGAAAAAAACAGAAAGGGGGAGAAAAAAAGAAAAAAAAAAAGAAAAAAAGGGACAGTGTGTTTTTTCCAGAGACGGGTTAGGGTTAGAGTTATAGGACCGTGTGTCCGAGGAAAGTGACGTGTTGTTGACAAAATTGGAGTTTGGAGAGACTAGCTTGGTGACCTTCTTGGGCCAGATGGCGTAAGAGAGAGACCGAGTCACGGCTGCACTGCGTTGTGGTGGGGGCACAAAGCAGGAGGTCGTCGACGTACTGCCATAGGGTTGAGCCGCGCGTCAGCGTAAGTGTGCTAAGGCTGTCTCGAAGCGCCGCGTTGTAGATCGTGGGGCTTTCACAATAGCCCTGACACAGCCTTGTCCATGTGTAAGGCCGACCGTCAAATAGGAACGCAAACCAGAACAGGGACGCTGAAGAAAGCGTTGGCAAGGTCCACAACGGTAAACCGCCGTGCAGAAGGGGGAACCTGAGACATAAGGGTGTAGGGATTGGGGACGCAGGGCGTGCGGGCCCTGACAGCTGCATTTACTGCCTGAAGGTCTTGAACGAACCTCCATTCAGTGGGCTGTCCGGGTGGGCGTATCTTCTTCGCGGGGAAGATGGGAGTGGAAACCGGGGAGGTGGGGCAAGGGACAATTATGTCCTTGACACGCAAGGCATTGAATACAGGGCAGATGCCATTAACCGCTTCCGGTTTCAAAGGGTACTGAGGTTGGTGGGGACGGAAGTCGGATTTCGGGGTAATGATGACGGGCTCACAATTACGTATGAGACCTACATCCTATTTCCCGTCAGCCCAAAGATGGGAGGGGATGTTGTGAAGCTGCGGAGCAAGTGCAGTGTGTGTGTGTGTGTATGGGCCTCAGTCACTGATGGTGAGGGGGCGGAAAGAGCCAACATTCGTGGCGTCACCGCAACGGTGGCGCTGACGTCTACCCAGTATAATTTTAGTGAGGGGTACCAGTCGCGTGAAGAGTCGGCGGGAAGCCAATCTGACGCCAGAGAAGCTTGTCGCGCGAGTGGACCCGTATCTGTCCACTGGGAACCCCGTGGTTTTACCAAGGAGACGTGCGGGACCGAGTCATCAACCGAAAACAACGCAGTTTGGTCGGTGTCTAATGTACACGTGACATGAGCGGTGCAGTGTAGGTTGTCCGTTGTCATGTAGGTCGATGCGTCCCCTGTTGTGGTGTGTGAGCAAGGGAGCAGAGCCACTGTGTGTATTGGGAGGCGGTAGGAGCCCACATGTAGACCCGTAGAGGGAGGGCGGGGTTATGTGTATGCAAAAAAATATTCACTGCTGGTAGCGAAGTGATGTACAGCCCTGATGAGGTGGAAACAACAGAGATGCCCAGTTGGATCATGCCATCTCTATCCAGCAAATTAAATGGGCAGTTATCAGAAATTAAAACAGGCAATTTTGTTGATGAGCTGTCATCCAGGCAAACAAGCGCACAGGAACGGATAATGGCTCCGTGACACACGTACCACTCGCAACAGTGGAGAGGACCGTTTGGCCGCTCCGTGTTAACCGTGGCCGGCCGATAGGCGGTTCTCACCACCGTTCGTGTGGCTCCCGTGTCTAACAAGAAAGGCAGCTCAGCATTTGCAAGACGCAAGGTTATCATTGGCAGTTTTCGGAAAGCTAGCTCATGAGATACATACTGTCCAACTGGGGAAGCTAACAGCAAAGCAGAGTCTTCATTGCAAATCAGTGTATTTGGTTGTGTCTGTGCATTCATACGACCTGATGTGGCAGCAGATGTGTCCAGGACCCCCACCTCCTCCTCCCGTGTCGCCTGTCAGTCCGAACCCCGGTATGAGCCGCCCCGTGGGGCCCACTGGTTGTGAGGTCCGTTGCTCCATCCTCGGCCTCTTCCGCGCCTTTGGTTGATGCCCTTGACGGAGTGGACAGTCTTCAGCCCAGTGACCGGGCTGGCCACATGTGAAGCAGCAGTCGTCACCCGGTTGGGGGCCGCTGGGCTGGGCGTGTTGTCACGGGTTCTGACATCGTGAACGGTCCCCGGGTCTGTCCTGTTGCACAGGTTAGTAGGGTGAAGGAAGCCGCTGCGGCACCATGGAGGAGAGAGAGAGAGGTGCGATGTTTGTCCTGAGCCTGACTTGCCTTCTGTTCTTCTTCCTTTTTCTGCATTTGATCGTGGGCATGATCAGCATGTCTCAGCAAGTCTTCCAGTCGTCTCTTTCCGTATCCTACGCAGTGTGTTTCTATGGCTTTCCTAACTCCGTCCTGCAGGCCGACCAGGAAATGTTTGCAGAGGTGAGTGTTGTGGTTACACCGCCCCGAGCTGCCTCCCCGGCACGTTCAAGCCACTCCCCCAGCTCGGACGTGCCGGAAACATCCCAGCGCTCGGCTCGCGCTCTGAGGAGACGAGCGCTGCACTGCACCAGGTGTTTGCCATCATCCATCAGGCACACCTGTGGAAATCAGGCAGCCTTCTACAAGAAGCCTCCCAGAACGTCTCTCTGTGCTTCGACGTACTGAACCCTGAGGTAAAGTTCTGACAAGCCCTCCAGCGTTCCTTGCATTCTGTTTATTCCCCAGTGTCTTATCTTCGTGTCTCTGTTTCCTCCCAAGACTCTCCCTCCGCGATTTCCGCATCTCCCTCGTCCCCAGCGACCTTCACGTTTTCTCCCCGGACCTCTCCTGCGATCTCCCCCCTTGTCCCTCTATCTGGACCCCTCCCTTCGGACTCGACTTCCCGGATCTCGGACCTGGACTTTCTCGGACAACCCCTCTTGGATCACGGACTGGACTTTCTTGCCAGGTGCACGCACATTTTTTCAACACCTCCTGGTCATTTACATACCACACCACACATAGGCTAAAAACACTCACGCATAGTTATACACGCAAACCACGGGACACCACACATAGTTTATTCACACATCCCACTAACAGAACGCCTTTTTCACCATACATTTCCCTCCCACAATAAAACCCCCCTTTGTAGATTTAGAAGTCATCTCGTGTCTGTCTGTCTTGGGTTTCGCCACACGGGTCAGGTTCTGGTGCGCGAGCACAACAGAACGTCGGAGCCATTATGGACCCAGGCAAACCCAAGGAGCGGACGGTCCCTGTGACGCCCCAGAGCCCCGTCCCCCTAGAGGCAGTAGTAAGAAGTCACAGTTGCCAACTTGCCTCTCTCCGCTCAGAGCTTACTACTGCCTTCACCCGTGTCACCGGAGAGGTCAGCGATCTTCAGTCCGGCTCCCAGGCCGCGACGAGCGCGTTAGATGCCCTCACCGCGCAGATCCCTGCACTCTCCACAGCGGTCTCCAGGATGAGTGACCACCCTGCCCTGGCCTCGGTCTCTGCCCCCAGCTCGGCCTTCTGTTTCCCCGTTCCTGGTCCCGACGTTCCCCCTCCTCCGAGTCAACCCCCACTGGACCCCTGGTGCGAGCCTAACCTCCCCTGCCCGAAGGCCTTCGGTGGGGAGTTCGAGCTGTGCAGGGGTTTCCTTGGTCAGTGTGAGCTCCTGTTCAAACACCAGCCAGCCAGGTATAGGACAGGAGAGACCAAGGTAGCCCTTGTCATGTCCCTCCTCACCGGCAAAGCCCTCAGCTGGGCCATAGCGGCGGTAGGCCATACCGAGCAGCTCGCCTCGGACTATTGTGCCTTCCGCCGCGAGTTTAATCTGGTGTTCGACCACCCAGCTGACGGGCAGGACGCTGCCGGCCGCCTCCATTCCATCCAACAGGGAGCCAGGTCGGTGGCAGATTATTCCTTGGAGGTAAGGATACTCGCGGCAGACAGTGGGTGGGATGACACTGCGCTCAAGTGCGCGTACAGGAGGGGGCTGAGCGACCCCATCAAAGATCTCATC
>NW_026611097.1:0-37500 GCF_029633865.1 Lampris incognitus
GAGTGGGACTTTGTAGTGGCCGCCATTACTGTTCC
The DNA here is from genome assembly GCF_029633865.1 of Lampris incognitus. NCBI lineage: Eukaryota > Metazoa > Chordata > Actinopteri > Lampriformes > Lampridae > Lampris > Lampris incognitus. The sequence goes on from NW_026611097.1 coordinate 36, forward strand.
TATTATCGGCGCGGATTTTATGTGCTAATGGTCTGCTGGTTGATGTTGCAAACCGCCGTTTAATTGATGCTGTGTCTTTCGCCACTGTTCCGTGCGAGACAGGGGGAGCCAGGCCGTTAACACACGCTAACTTTTTAGCATTAGGGGATGTTTTTCAGCGTTTGCTGGCGGATTTTCCATCGGTGACTACGCCTGCCTTTTCCACTGCGGTTACTAAACACGGGGTACATCATTTCATTCCCACTCTGGGACCGCCAGTTTTGGCGCGCGCGCGGCGCCTCGACGGGGTAAAATTGGCTATAGCTAAGGAGGAGTTCGCCATCATGGAGCGTCTGGGTATAGTGAGGCGTTCCAACAGCCCGTGGGCCTCGCCGCTTCACATGGTGCCCAAGGCGGATGGGTCGTGGCGGCCTTGCGGCGATTTTCGCCGCCTGAACAACGTCACCGCCAATGACCGCTATCCCATCCCACACATACAGGACTTTTCCATACGCCTGGCAGGTACCACTATTTTCTCTAAGGTGGACCTGGTGCGCGGCTATCATCAGGTTCCCGTGCGCGCAGAGGACGTGCCCAAGACCGCAGTGATCACCCCGTTTGGGCTTTTTGAGTTAATGCGCATGCCTTTTGGCTTGAAGGGGGCAGCGCAAACCTTTCAGAGGCTGGGGAACTCGGTGTTGCGTGACCTTGCTTTCGTGTTCGTTTATCTCGACGACATATTAGTGGCCAGTCCGTCAGCTGAAGAGTACCTGGCGCACCTGAAATAGCCCGGCCAAGTGTCAGTTTGGACTGCCGGTGATTGACTTCTTGGGTCACCGCATTTCGCCGCAAGGCGCGGTCCCGTTGCCTTCTAAGGTGCAAGCGGTGGCGGAATTTCCCCGCCCGGTCTCTGTTAAGGCATTGCAGGAATTCTTGGGCATGGTGAATTTCTATAACCGTTTCCTCCCTCGCGCTGCCCACCTCCTTCAGCCACTTTACGAAGCCCTGCGGCTTAAGAAGGCTAACGACCCTGTCGACTGGACTCCCGAACAGGTCCAGGCCTTTGACGGAGCTAAGTGCGCCCTGGCTAACGCTGCCCTCCTCGCCCATCCCACACCCACGGCGTCCATAGCTTTAACAACCGATGCGTCTGACATAGCCGTGGGTGCTGTGGTTGAACAGCGTGTGGCGAATGCGTGGCAGCCACTCGCATTTTTTGGCCGCAAACTGCGGGATAGCGAGCGCAAGTACTGCTGGAGGGTCGCCCATTCACGGCTTATGTGGATCATAGGCTGCCGACTTTTGCCATGTCCAAGGTGACTGAGCCGTGGTCTACTCGTCAACGGCGCCACCTAGCGGCGATCTCCGAGTTACCACCGGACATTCAGCATGTGGCCAGGAAGTCCAACCCTTTTGCTGATTGTCTGTCACGTGTGCTTGTGTGTCCTGTGCACCTCGGTGTGGATTTCTCCGCTATGGCTGCCGACCAGCCCAGCGACCCGGACGTCCTTGCCCTTAGGTCAGCGCGTACCGGTCTCAAGCTAGAGGACGCTGTGATGCAGGAAGGCAGTCCTGCCCTCCTCTGCGGTGTCTCCACCGGCCGTCCCCGCCCCGTTGTTCCAGTGGCCTGGCGCCGTCGAGTTTTCGATTCGATGCACTCCCTCTCGCACCCTGGAGTTCGGGCGTCGGTGAAGTTTGTCGGTTCCAAGTTCGTCTGGCCTGGCCTCCGCAAGGACGTCAAGGGGTGGGCAGCTGCATGTGTAGCGTGCCAGCGCGCTAAGGTCCACCAGCACACTAAATCGCCCCTCGAACCGTTTCCGATCCCGGCCAGACGTTTCGACCACGTGCATGTGGACCTGGTGGGCCCTCTACCTTCTTCACAAGGTTTTACGCACCTGCTCACAATGGCAGATCGGACCACCAGGTGGCCAGAGGCTGTCCCTCTATCCTCCACAACATCCTCGGATGTTGCACGCGCTTTTCTTTCCACCTGGGTCGCCCGTTTCGGCACTCCGTCAGGTATCACCTCAGACAGGGGCCCCCAGTTCGTGTCAGAGCTCTGGTCGGCACTTGCGCGATCCTTGGGTGTGCAGGTACACCGCACTACCGCGTATCACCCTCAGACTAATGGCTTGTGTGAACGTTTTCACTGGTCGCTCAAGGCAGCGCTGCGCTCTCGAATGGTAACTGGGTGGATCGTTTACCTTGGGTTATGCTCGGGTTGCGTTCGGCTCCTAAGGAGGACCTCGATGCGTCACCTGCTGAGCTGGTGCTCGGTCAGCCGCTCCACGTCCCTGGGGAATTTTTGCCTGGGAGTTCCGCTCCTCGTGGTCTCCTGTGTTTTTCCTCATTCCTGACGCAATGTCATTATTTTTAGAATAACATTATAATGTGATGTTATGAACTGCTATAACATGGGGTACATTTTTCTACACTCCTTTGTGGCAGCAGCCATCAAGATGTACAACAAGGACTGACTGATGATGCTGTCTGTCCTGATCTCCCCTTATTCATCTTCCCGTGTCTCCATCTCATACATGCACTTTACAGTATTCATTATTATAGGCCTACTGCTTATTTATACAATTTCATTATTTTAGATTTGTATATTTCACCATTTATTAATTATAGCACAGATAGGTTTTTTGAGGGATACTAACATTCAGTCCTAAACTACAATCTGTTTATGTGTCAGGTGTTGCCTTTTTATGTGTCAAGTTTATTGATTGAGAAACTTAATAAATAAACAACCTAGTTGTTGTGGTTTCACCACCCCGAGCTGCCTCCCCGGCACGTTCAAGCCGCTCCCCCAGCTCGGACGTGCCGGAAACATCCGAGCGCTCGGCTCGCGCTCTGAGGAGACGAGCGCTGCACTGCACCAGGTGTTTGCCATCATCCATCAGGCACACCTGTGGCAATCAGGCAGCCTTCTACAAGAAGCCTCCCAGAACGTCTCTCAGTGCTTCGACGTACTGAACCCTGCGGTAAAGTTCTGACAAGCCCTCCAGCGTTCCTTGCATTCTGTTTATTCCCCAGTGTCTTATCTTCGTGTCTCTGTTTCCTCCCAAGACTCTCCCTCCGCCATTTCCACGGCTCCCCGCGTCTCCCTCGTCCCCAGCGACCTTCACGTTTCTCCCCGGACCTCTCCTGCGATCTCCCCCCTTGTCCCTCTATCTGGACCCCTCCTTTCGGACTCGACTTCCCGGATCTCGGACCTGGACTTTCTCGGACAACCCCTCTTGGATCACGGACGGGACTTTCTCGCCAGGTGCACGCACATTTTTTCAACACCTCCTGGTCAATTACATACCGCACCACACATTGGCTAAAAACACTCACGCATAGTTATACACGCAAACCTCGGGACACCACACATAGTTTATTCACACATCCCACTAACAGAACGCCTTTTTTCACCATACATTTCCCTCCCACAATAAAACCTCCCTTTGTAGATTTTGAAGTCATCTCGTGTCTGTCTGTCTTGGGTTTCGCCACACGGGTCAGGTTCTGGTGCGCGAGCTTAACAGAACGTCGAAGCCATTATGGACCCAGGCAAACCCAAGGAGCGGACGGTCCCTGTGACGCCCCAGAGCTCCGTCCCCCTAGAGGCAGTAGTAAGAAGTCACAGTTGCCAACTTGCCTCTCTCAGCTCAGAGCTTACTACTGCCTTCACCCGTGTCACCGGAGAGATCAGCGATCTTCAGTCCGGCTCCCAGGCCGCGACGAGCGCGTTAGATGCCCTCAACGCGCAGATCGCTGCACTCTCCACAGCGGTCTCCAGGATGAGCGACCACCCTGCCCTGGCCTCGGTCTCTGCCCCCAGCTCGGCCTCCGGTTTCCCCGTTCCTGGTCCCGACGTTCCCCCTCCGAGTCAACCCCCACTGGACCCCCGGTGCGAGCCTAACCTCCCCTGCCCCAAGGCCTTCGGTGGGGAGTTCGAGCTGTGCAGGGGTTTCCTTGGTCAGTGTGAGCTCCTGTTCAAACACCAGCCAGCTAGATATAGGACAGGAGAGACCAAGGTAGCCCTTGTCATGTCCCTCCTCACCGGCAAAGCCCTCAGCTGGGCCATAGCGGCGGTAGGCCATACCGAGCAGCTCGCCTCGGACTATGGTGCCTTCCGCCGCGAGGTCAATCTGGTGTTCGACCACCCAGCTGGCGGGCAGGACGCTGCCGGCCGCCTCCATTCCATCCAACAGGGAGCCAGGTCGGTGGCAGATTATTCCCTGGAGGTAAGGATACTCGCGGCAGACAGTGGGTGGGATGACACTGCGCTCAAGAGCGCGTACAGGAGGGGGCTGAGCGAGCCCATCAAAGATATCATCGTTCGGGACCGCCCTGCCTCCTTCAACGAGCTCGTCACCCTCGCCCTCCAGATGGACGAACGGCTGCGGGAGCGGCGCCAGGAACGCGCCCCGCGCGCTGGCCCCTCCCATAGACCAACCCCCGTCCGTCCTACCGGTGCCTTCCCTGGGTCAGCGTCCCGTGGGCTCTCTCCACCCTCACACTCCCCCTCGCAACCCTGGGTGGCTTCTGGATCCAGGGTTGCGAGGGGGAGTGTGAGGGTGGAGAGAGCAGTTGGGTCGGTCACGGCTCCCGCTGGAAGTTAGGGAGCAGAGGATGCATGGCCACCTCTGCCTCTACTGCGGGAGGTCGGGCCACTATATCAAGGCCTGCCCGACTCGCCCAAAAAGACCCGGCTCACTAGTGAGGGGTGTCCTAGTGAGCCTGACGACCCTTCCTCAGCCCCAGCCCAAGAAGGAGCACAACCACCTTTTTCCGGTCACTCTCACCTGGGGTAACCGCTCACTGTCTGTTGGTGCACTCCTGGATTCGGGGGCGGACGAGTGTTTGATGGACACCTCGCTGGCCCGGCAGGCCGGCATTCCACTCGTCCCCCTAGACACACCCCTCACAGCCCAAGCCCTAGATGGACGTTCACTTGGTAAAATCACACACAGCACTGCTTCCCTCACCCTCACTCTTTCGGGTAACCACGTGGAAGCTATCCCTTTCTTGGTTTTGCACGCCCCCACAGCGCCCCTTGTGTTAGGAAGACCGTGGTTGGAACGGCACGATCCCTACATCTCTTGGTCTACTGGGCGGATTTTGGGTTGGAGCGTTGCGTGTCATGCCAACTGCCTTCGCTCCGCCCACTCCCCGTCCAGCGGCCTTAGACCCGTGCCTCCTCCCACGGATCTCACTGGTGTTCCTTCCATTTATCACGATTTAGCCCCTGTATTTAGTAGAGAGAGTGCACCTTCCCTCCCCCCTCACCGTCCCTATGATTGTGCCATAGATCTCTTTCCCGGGACCGCCCTTCCCACTGGTCGGTTGTATAACCTCTCCGTCCCAGAGAAGGAGGCTATGCGCAATTATATCACAGAGTCCCTGGCCTCAGGAATCATAAGGCCCTCGTCTTCCCCGGTGGCGGCGGGCTTCTTTTTTGTGGCAAAGAAGGAGGGCAGCCTGAGGCCTTGCATAGATTATCGAATGTTAAATAATATCACGGTGAAAAATAAATATCCACTCCCCCTTATGAGTTCCACGTTCGAGCCACTCACTCACGCCACGGTGTTCACGAAGCTGGACCTGCGCAGCGCGTACCACCTGGTGCGCATCCGGGAAGGGGATGAATGGAAGACGGCCTTCAACACCCACCTAGGGCATTTCGAGTACCTCGTTATGCCCTTCGGCTTCACCAACGCCCCGGCCGTCTTCCAGGCATTGGTCAACGACGTGCTCCGGGACATGCTGAACACGTTCGCGGTGGTGTACCTGGATGACATACTCGTGTTCTCCAGGACTGAGGAGGAACACCACCAGCATGTCCGCCTGGTCCTCCAACGGCTGCTGGAGAACAGGCTCTTCGTGAAAGCCGAGAAGTGCGTGTTCCACTCCGCCTCCGTGGAGTTCCTTGGCCACATCGTGGAGAAGGGGCTCGTCCGCACTGACCCTAGGAAGACCCGAGCGGTGGAGGAGTGGGCACGGCCCACCAACAGGACGCAACTCCAGCGCTTCCTGGGGTTTGCAAACTTCTACCGGCGCTTCATCAGGGGGTTCAGCCGTGTGGCCGCCCCCCTCACTGCACTCACCTCCAACCTCCGCCCCTTCTCCTGGACCTCGGAGGCAGAAGCCGCCTTCTTGGCCCTGAAGAGGCTGTTCACAACGGCTCCGGTGCTCGCCCACCCGGACCCGTGCAGACAGTTCATCGTGGAGGTGGACGCATCGGACACGGGAATCGGAGCCGTCCTCTCCCAGCGGTCGGAGGAGGACCAGAAGATCCACCCGTGCGCCTTCTTCTCCCGGCGTTTCAGTCCTGCGGAGAAGAATAATGACATCGGCAACAGGGAGTTGCTGGCCGTCCACGCCGCCCTAGAGGAGTGGAGACACTGGCTGGAGGGAGCAGGGCAGCCGTTCATCGTATGGTCCGATCACAAAAACCTGACCTACGTACGGACGGCTAAGCGGCTCAACCCCAGGCAGGCGCGCTGGGCTCTCTTCTTCAGCCGGTTCGACTTCACCCTCACCTACCGCCCGGGCACCAAGAACGTCAGGGCGGACGCCCTCTCCCGTCTGTTTCCCGAGGGGTCCCCTGACGCCCCAGACACCATCCTTCCCCCGGCCCGGGTGGTGGGTGCCGTCACCTGGGCCATCGAATCAGTGGTGAGAAGGGCCCAGCGCGCCCATCCCGACCCAGGCAGTGGACCCCGGAACCGGCTATTTGTGCCTCCCTCTGTCCGGCCCCAGGTGCTGGAGTGGGGCCACTCCAGCCATCTTGCCTGCCACCCCGGTGTCTACCGAACGGCGGCCTTCATCCGCAGGGGTTTCTGGTGGCCCACCATGGAGGCAGACACCAGAGAGTTCGTGGCAGCCTGCACCACCTGCGCCCGCAGCAAGGCTCTCCATCGCCCTCCAGCAGGTCTCCTGCGCCCCCTTCCTGTCCCCGGCCGACCTTGGTCCCACATTGCCTTGGACTTCGTAACTGGCCTCCCCGTGTCCCAAGGCAATGACACCATTCTGACCATTGTCGACCGGTTTTCCAAGGCCGTCCATTTTGTTGCCCTCACCAAACTCCCCTCTGCAGCCGAGATGGCGGACCTTCTCGTCTCCCACGTCGTGCGACCCCATGGGATTCCCCTGGACATTGTCTCTGACCGTGGTCCCCAGTTCACTTCGAAGGTATGGCAGGCCTTCTGTAAGGGGATTGGGGCCACGGTCAGCCTCTCCTCCGGGTATCACCCCCAGACCAATGGGCAGGCAGAGCGGGCCAATCAAGCCCTGGAGGCGGCTTTGCGTTGCGTTACCACCAGCAACCCCGCCTCCTGGAGCAAGTACCTGCCCTGGGTGGAGTACTCGCTCAACTCCATGGAGAGTTCGGCTACCGGTTTGTCCCCCTTCGAGTGTTCCCTGGGCTATCAACCCCCTCTGTTCCCCCATCAGGAGTTGGAGGTGGCGGTCCCGTCCACGAGGGCCCATCTCCGCCGATGTCGGCGCGTTTGGAAGACCGCCCGGGCCGCTATGTTGCGAGCTACAGAGCGGGCCCGGCGCAGCGCCAACCGGCGGAGAGTGCCGGCCACCGCGTTATCGACCTGGCCAGAGGGTATGACTCCTGGCCCGGGACCTGCCCCTCCCTACCCTCAACCGGAAGCTGGCTCCCCGCTACGTCGGTCCCTACACCATCGACCGCATCGTCAACCCTTCGGCGGTGCGTCTCCATCTCCCTACCTCACTCAAGATCCATCCCGTCTTCCATGTCTCGCGCCTCAAACCGGTAGCCACCAGCCCCCTGTCTCCCCCTGTCCAAGCTCCTCCACCCCCCAGGGTCCTCGACGGTGGTGACATGGTCTGGGATGTCGACCAGCTGCTCGCCGTACGCCGCCGGGGGCGTGGGTACCAATACCTGGTGGACTGGGTTGGCTATGGGCCCGAGGACCGCAGCTGGGTTCCCCGGTCCTACCTGGCCGACCCTGCACTCCTGGAGGAGTTCTATCGGGCCCACCCCAACGCCATCGGACGGTCGCCCGGTGTCTCCCGTAGGAGGGGGGGTCCTGTTGTGCTTACACCGCCCCGAGCTGCCTCCCCGGCACGTTCAAGCCACTCCCCCAGCTCGGACGTGCCGGAAACATCCGAGCGCTCGGCTCGCGCTCTGAGGAGACGAGCGCTGCACTGCACCAGGTGTTTGCCATCATCCATCAGGCACACCTGTGGCAATCAGGCAGCCTTCTACAAGAAGCCTCCCAGAACGTCTCTCAGTGCTTCGACGTACTGAACCCTGCGGTAAAGTTCTGACAAGCCCTCCAGCGTTCCTTGCATTCTGTTTATTCCCCAGTGTCTTATCTTCGTGTCTCTGTTTCCTCCCAAGACTCTCCCTCCGCCATTTCCACGGCTCCCCGCGTCTCCCTCGTCCCCAGCGACCTTCACGTTTCTCCCCGGACCTCTCCTGCGATCTCCCCCCTTGTCCCTCTATCTTGACCCCTCCTTTCGGACTCGACTTCCCGGATCTCGGACCTGGACTTTCTCGGACAACCCCTCTTGGATCACGGACTGGACTTTCTCGCCAGGTGCACGCACATTTTTTCAACACCTCCTGGTCATTTACATACCGCACCACACATTGGCTAAAAACACTCACACATAGTTATTCACGCAAACCACGGGACACCACACACAGTTTATTCACACATCCCACTAACAGAACGCCTTTTTTCACCATACATTTCCCTCCCACAATAAAACCTCCCTTTGTAGCTTTTGAAGTCATCTCGTGTCTGTCTGTCTTGGGTTTCGCCACACGGGTCAGGTTCTGGTGCGCGAGCTTAACAACAGGAAGGCAATGAGCGACAAACGAAAAAACGGAAAGTCCAAGGGGGAAAAAAACTCGCGGGCAATCCAAACGGGAACAGAGCAGGATACTTCCACGGGGAAACTTTGCAAGGGAAAAACATGAATCAAGGGCTGGGATGAGTTCGTAGAGAAAAGGACCGTGGGAGGAGAGTTGCCGCTACTGCGGGGAGGTTACAACACGAACTGACAACGGGCACGTGGGAGGCCACCAAACTTAAGCCCAGCCCTGATGACTAAGCCCGGCCCTGGCGAGCCGATTGGCTGCCGGCGCGGGGTGGGCGGGCCACGGCGCGTGGTGAGCGAGCCATAACAAATCTACTGAGCCGCAGAGCTGCATGTGACATGGGCCTAGTTTTTAGAACAGATCAGGTTAGCGAAGATGTTTTCGGGGACATTGGATTGCTTAATTGTGAACCTGTCATGATTGAACTTAAGCCCAATATACAGCCTTATGCCCTCAGCATGCCACGCAGGGTCCCTTTCCCTCTCATGCCAAAGGTGGACGACGAGCTGCAACGCATGCAGTCCTTGGGGATCATCACAGAAGTGACCGAGCCCACAGAGTGGTGTGCACCCATGGTGCCCGTAGTCAAAAAGAACGGCAAGATACGGATCTGTGTGGACCTAAAGCGGTTAAACCAGGCTGTTAAGCGCGGGCGGTTTATGCTTCCCACGCTGGAGGACATTATGCCCAAGTTAGCAGGGGCAGTGGTTTTTACAACGCTAGACGCATCGTCTGGCTTCTGGCAAATTCTGCTAGATCCCAGATGTGTAAAACTAACCACTTTCATTACTCCCAGAGGCTGGTTCTGTTTCCAGCGGCTTCCGTTCGGCATCACATCGGCACCGGAGCTCTTCCAGAGGGAAATGTGCATTCTGCTGAGAGACCACAAGGGCACGGTCGTCGTCATGGATGACATACTCGTGTACGGCAAGGACCAGGACGAGCACGATAGAAACTTGGAGGCGGTACTGCAGACAATCAAAACATCGGGGGTGAAGCTCAACCGGGAGAAATGCCGCTTCAGCAGGAGTGAGTTGCAATATTTCGGCCACATCATCAGCAAAGACGGCATCAAACCAGATCCAGGCAAGGTGAAGGCCATCTCAGACATGCAGAGCCCCGAGAATGTCCCTCAGGTGAGACAGTGGCTGGGTATGGTAAATTATCTGGGGAGGTTTCTACCCGAACTGTCATCAGTGCTACACCCGGTGAGTGAGCTGCTGAAGAAAGACGCAGAGTGGCAGTGGGGGGAGCCCCAACAGCAAGCCTTCACCAAGCAATGTTGTCTTCCACTCCTGCCCTGGCATACTATGATGTAGCAAGGCCCACCATTGTGAGCGCGGACGCTAGTAGTTACGGGCTGGGGGCAGCACTGTTGCAGGTTCAGGGGGACAAAGTTCAGCCTGTTGCCTTCTGCTCCAGAACTCTCACAGATGCAGAGAAGAGATACTCTAAGTTAGAGAAGGAATGCTTTGCAGGGGTGTGGGCCTGTGAGCGGGTTTCCCGTTATCTGTTAGGCTTAGCTGAGTTTAGCTTACAGACAGACCACAAGCCCCTGGCCCCCCTCATTAATGCATATGATCTGGACAAAGTGCCGCCGAGATGCCAGCGGCTTCTAATGCGTCTAATGCGTTTTAACCCCAGAGCAGTGTATGTTCCGGGTTCACAGCTGGTGGTGGCCGACGCCCTGTCCAGGAACCCACTCCAGGACGGCCGCGGGGCAGACACAGACGGGGATATGCGTGTGCATGTCGAAGCTGTGATCGAAACCAAACCAGTGTCGAGCACGAAGCTGGACATATTAAAGCAGGCCACGCGTCAGGACGACACAATGCGGAGAGTGATGGCCGAGGCACGTGCCCTTTTATCTGCATGGCTACCACGCTGTGAGGACATCGCTGTCCGAGGCAGACGGGCTGCTCCTGTACCAAGACAGGATTGTAATTCCCCCCGCGTATCAGGAAGACATCCTACACAGGATTCACGAAGGGCACAAAGGCCTTACAAAATGTTTTGAAAGAGCCAAGATATTTGTCTGGTGGCCCAGCATCGGATTGGACATTTACCGGAAAGTTACACAGTGCACATTCTGCCAAATCAACAAGCCCTCACAGTACAAAGAGCCCCTACGTACAACACCACTGCCGCCCGGCCCATGGCACAAGATTGGGGCAGACCTTTGCGAGCAGGATGGAAAAACTACCTGGTGGTGGTTGATTATTATTCCAGGGACACTGAGATCGCCCAGCTACGGACCACCTCCAGTCTACAGGTGATTGAGCAGCTGAAAGGTATGTTCGCACGATGGGGCGTCCCTGGGGAACTCATTAGTGACAATGCCACACAGTTTACGTCAGCCGAATTTAGGCAGTTTTGTAGGAACTATGATTTCCGCCACACAACCTGCAGCCCCCACTTCCCCCAGGCAAATGGAGCTGCCGAAAGGGCCGTCGGGACGGCCAAAAGAATTTTGCGGCAGCCTGACCCTCACCTAGCGCTGATGTGCTACCGCGCCACACCAATTGCTGCCACAGGTGCGAGCCCCGCGCAGCTCATGACCGGCCGCCAGATCCGGACCAACATGCCTGTGCTGGAGAGGAAACTCCAGCCACAGCTCTTCGACCACAAGGAGATGGAGAAGAATGACAGAAGGGCAAAAGAGGCTTATAAGTTTTTCTTCGACAGGAGACACTCTGCACGTGCCCTAACCGAACTGCACTCAGGTGATAGGGTACGAGTCAAACTAGACAGGCAGAAGGGGTGGAACATGCCCGCAGTCGTGGTGAATCCCTCAGGTGAGCAATGCTCCTACACGGTGCGTACGGAAGACGGGGCTGTCTTCAGACGGAACTGCAGGCACCTGCAATCCGTGCCTGCCCCTGCAACTGTTGCAACCCAACCGGCCATAGACAGCAATGACTTGCACTAGGAGCAACTCAGCCCACCGGTCGCCACCTCATCGGGCACTCCCACGGAGCCGGACGTCCCAGCAAGGCCCTCTGGGTTCACCATCACCTCCAGTGGCAGAGTTGTAAAACCCCCAAAGCGGTATGATGTTTAGATACTGAGTGAACAATGGGGCAGAATAATCCCCACACTCAGTCGAAGGGCTGGGCAGTCTACCCCACCCTTCAGGTTAATTTTTGAATTTTGAAGTGCATGTTGAAGCAATACTTGGGGTAGTATTGGTCGAGGATCAATGACCACACCGGGTTATAGAACTCAGGTTTAATCGTGGCTCAGTAGGCAGACGTAATAACCATACATGGTAGTGGTGTAACCCTAATAACAGTCCGGGTAGTACATAACACCTAGTGTAGTTCCAGTGTATAGACATGGCGTTATATCACTACATCCCCCCTGTTTAGTTTTCAATTTTTACAGTATCAAAATATAAACGTATTCAGAGCCCTCCTTTTGTGTGTGATTGTCTCTACTCATAGTCCTTGTAGTGAGCTGGTTTGGAAACAGCTCTTCCATATCTTGTGCGTACTGTCTTGTGTGTTTTACAGGTTTGGCTGGAAGAAGTTCCAGCTGCATGAGTGTCCCGTTGAGGTTCTGTGACGCGGGTTCTTGCACTCCTCAGTGCATGGGGATGGTGAATTTCCCGCAGGTGGCTCCTGCCACGTCTGAGTTTGTTCCCATTTGATGTTTGCACAATGTAGCTCCTTGGCTCGTCGCACTTTTGTACGACGGTGGCTGGATACCAAGTCCCTTTTTCCTTGTTTAGGACAGATACGTGCAGTCCGGGACCGAGTGGAGGTAGTTCTCTGCCGCTGCTGCGGTCATGATGTTCCTTCATGTTTGCTGTTCTCTGCTCCAGGTGGAGTCGGTTTTCCTCCTTGCCTGGGTCCCCTCGACTCGGCAGCAGGGTGGTGACTGGCCTTCCGAAGATCAGTTCTGCTGGTGATGGTAGTTTACTGTCGATGGGTGTTGCTCTGACCTGTAGTAAGGCCACTTGTATGTTACCTCCTTGTCTCATGGTTTTCTTCACAATGGATTTGATGTGTCGCACATGCCTCTCAATGAATCCATTGCTTTTTGGATAGTGGGGTGAGCTTGTCACGTGCCTGATTCCCCAGTCAGCCGTGAGTTTCTGGAACGCGTGCCCTGTGTACTGGGGTCCATTATCTGTAAGTATCTCGTCAGGCCTTCCAAAAGGAGACATGTACATTTCCATTTTTTGTGCAGCTGCCCGGCTGGACACAGGCATGGGCATTTCATCCACTAGAGGGAACTTAGAATATCTGTCCACAATCAGTAAATACTGATGTCCATCGATCTCGAATAGATCAGAAGCTAGGGACTGCCATGGTTTTGACGGTGTGTTGTGTGGGTTGAGAGGTTGCTTTGGATTTGCATCCTGATGTTCCACGCATATGCTACATGACCTGCAGACTCTTTCGATGTCATCGTTCATTCTGATCCAGTAGACACTTTCTCTCGCCAGTCGCCGTGTCTTTTCGATGCCCTGGTGTCCTACATGCAGCTGTTCGAGTATAGAATCAGTCATGGAGTCTGGGATGAGCACCTGTCTGCCTTTGAATATGACTCCTGCTTCAACTGCGAGCTCATCTCTTAATGACCAGTACTCACGTAGTTGTCTTGGTAGAGCTTTGATGTTGTCTGGCCATCCCTGGGGGATCAGCTCTTTCAGTGCATTGAGTCTGGGGTCGCTGGTGGTTTCCGTGCGGAGTGCGTCCTGTTTCTCGAGAGAGAAGTTTTTCATTGCAACAGTGAGCATCTCTGGATCCTCGACTTCTGCCTCTATTCCGTCAATGCGCTCGTCCAGCTCGATGTTGCTGTTGTTCTCAGGGTTGGGTAGTCGACTGAGTGTTTCTGCCAGGACCATCTGGTTTCCTGGTTGATACGTGACCTCGTAGTTGTATCCTTGTGTTTTCATCAGCATTCGCTGAAGCCATGGCGGGGCGGCATGCAGTGGCTTTGTGCATATGGTAACGAGGGGTTTGTGGTCTGTAACTACAATGAATGACTTCCCATACAGGTAGGTATGGTATCGCTGCATTCCATAGACTATGGCCAGCATTTCTCGCTCTATGTTGCTGTACCTGGATTGGAAGTCGTCTAGTGTCTTTGAGCCAAAAGCTATGGGTCTTTTGTTCTGCACTAATGCCACGCCCAGTCCTTTCTGTGATGCATCGACCTCAAGTGTCAGAGGTGTGCTTGGATCATAGTACTTCAGGCAGTCATGTTCGTTGATAACTGATTTCAGGTCCTCAAAGCTCTTTTGGTGGTCAGTGTCCCATGTCCAAGGCACGTCACTTTTCAGCAGCACCCTCAGTGTTTGTGCTTTGTCTGCGAACTTTGGGATGTAGGGTGACAGGTAGGTCAGCATCCCCAAGAATCTGCTCAGTTCATCTTTGTTCTGGGGTGTCGGCATTTTCTGGATGTCCCTGATTTTGGCTGGGTCAGGTTTAATACCTTTGTCTGTGTACAGGTTGCCAAAGAATGAGATGCTTGTCTGTTTGATTGTGCACTTGTCACTGTTGAACTCAATACCTGTCTTGGCTGCTCTCTCCATCAGGTTGGTCAGGTTCCTGTCATGCTCCTCTTCGCTTGCTCCGTAGACTGCGATATCATCGGCTATGCTGACGACACCGTCGAGCGCCTCCAGGATTTGGTCCATCTTTGCCTGGAAGAGATCTTGAGAGACACTGAGACCAAATGGCAAACGTTTCCAGCAGTATCTACCAAATGGAGTTCGGAATGTGGTTAGCAGTTGTGACTCTTCCTCTAGGTGTATTGACCAATATCCAGCTTTTGCGTCAAGTTTGCTGAATATTTTTGCATTTGCAAACTTCGGGTTCAGTTCCTCCACAGTAGGAATCTTGTGTGGGCATCTCCTAAGGCTGGCATTAAGCTTTTGGGGGTCTAAGCATATGCGAAGGGAACCGTCTTTCTTTGTGCTGTATGCCAGACTCGAGCACCATTCTGTGTGCTGTTCTATTTTTCTTAACACATCTTGTTCGACTAGGTTATTCAGTTCATCTTTCAGTTTGTCTTTGATGTGAATGCTGAACTTACGTGGTGGGTCTATGAATGGTTCAGCATCCTTTTTCAGGAAGAGCTTGGCCTTTCCACTGAAGTTGCCAATTTTGTCAAACTGGTCTGGGTATGCTCTCTTTAGGTCTGCACTGTTAGATATGGTCATTTTGGGTTTTGTCTGTCTTGTGTTAACTTTTTTCTGGTTTGCATGTCCTTTCTCGGTCACTGCATCTACATTGACAGTCACTAGGTTTAACAGTTCACATGTTGGCAGCCCAACTATGGCTGGCCCTGGTACGTCTACAACATAGAACTTTGCATTGATCCATTTGGATTATTTGTACTGGCATGGAATGTCAATGGTGCCTAGGCAGGGGATGGCGTGACAACTGTATGCAGATAGCCTCCTGTTGGTTTTTTTCAGTCGTTTCTGGGTGCATGCATTTTCACCGTACATCTGCTTGAAGGTACGCAATGGGAGTGTGTTGCCTGACGCACCTGTGTCTATCTTCAGACGTAGTGTGTATCCACGACCAGGTAGGTCAGGTGGTGTCACCTTCAGGACTGTGTACGCCTCCTCTCTGGCCGGCTTGCTGTCTATGCTATGCATGCACTTTTCACTGATAGTTATGGAGTGGAACTGTTTCTGGTAAGTACTTTCGTTCTCACTGTCTGTTTCACTGCTACTCTCTACAGCATGTATGCGAGTCCTGCTCTGTTGCTTTTTGTGTATATAGGTTTTGCGGTTGTTCTGTTTGTCTTGTGGTGTGTGGGACTTACTTCCCCCGCTCCTGCTCTGGCTGGAGTGTTCCTGGCGCTCTCGTTTGGCCTTCCTGCAGCACCGCTCCCAGTGACCTTTTGCACCACACGCATTGCATTCATCATCATATGCAGGACATCGACGTGGTTTGTGGCTTCTCCCACAGTTACGACATATGCGGTCCCTGTCCACAGCGTGGATTGTCTCATTGTGTGACAGGCTAAGTTTGTCTAACTGTTCATTGCCTGCTGTCAGGGCTTCATATTTTCGTCCCTCGGCCAGAACCTCTGATAAGGAATATCCTTTTGGTTTGCTGTATAGATCATTCCTCAGGGCATCATGGGGAGTGCTCGCAATAATAAGCTCAATCATACGCTTGTTAAGCTCTTCGTCTGAAAACTGACATTTCTGTGCTAGTGTTCTGGCTCTGGTCACAAAATCATCAATATTCTCATCTGGTTTCTGTCTGTGTTGAATCAGTTGCAGTCTATGGATTCTGAAATGTACGTTCAACTTTAGCTGTTTTTCAAAGAAGTGCCATAGTTTGGCAGGCTTTTTCTTTTCATCATCGGTGAGACCACTGGCGTTCAGTCTTTTTAATCCTTCATCTCCGATTCCACGACATGTTTTCCTAGCTTGTTTAGCTGCGCCATTTATTTCTTCATCTTCTAAATACAGAGTCATTTTCTGTTTATACAGTGAAATTGCCTCACCCAGGTCCGGGTCTGACCAATTCATCGTCGGTAGATGCGATGCCATGACGTCTCCTGTTGCTAGCTAGCTAGTTAGCTTTGCGGCTAGCTCAGCTCCGGCGCTCTCTTGCTTGAATGATGACAGAATTTATCCACGGACAATTTTATCAGTCTATCTTCATTCTTCATAGAGAGTACTTCACCGCTACCACCATGAAGTAATACTTGGGGTAGTATTGGTCGAGGATCAATGACCACACCGGGTTATAGAACTCAGGTTTAATTGTGGCTCAGTAGGCAGACGTAATAACCATACATGGTAGTGGTGTAACCATAATAACAGTCCGGGTAGTACATAACACCTAGTGTAGTTCCAGTGTATATACATGGCGTTATATCACTACACATGTCTTCATTGTTAGCTGGTTATGCTGTTAATTAGCAAATTGCTAATATGGTATTGCTGTTGCTATGTTTTATAATCTAGCAATGTTATTGTTTCCATTGGAACATACATGTTCTTTAAAAGGAGGGAGATGTGATGAGAACTACAGTGCCCAGCATGCTGTGTACGTAAGAGGAGGGGCATGCAACTATATGTTTTAGCGCGGTTCTGTACTGGGGCATTCTGGGGGATTGTCCGGGTCGGGGACTGGAAGCAGATGGTTAAATAAAGCACGTTATTAATCGCGACTCCCTTGCCTGTCGTTGATGCACATGACACTTGTGATGTGAAGTTGTGGTCACTTGTATTAGGCTACCCACTACACTATAGCTATTTTGTTTAATATTCTTTGGCCAAATTCAATTAAAAACGACATTTATATCGAATGTGCTGCGTGCCATATCTGTTTTTATTGCACAAACGATAACTTCCTTATAAAGTAACTCTGAACTTAGCACCCCCACGTATTGGTCGAGCCCACCTTTAGCACCGGGAGAGAAAAAATCCTGGCGCCGGCCATGGATGGGACGGTGTGTGTTGAGCAGCGACCCCCGGTACACCCTTGTTACAGTCGTTTTTGCTGACCCGGAAGTTGTACTGTCAAGCAAGCGCCACAAACAACGCGCGCGGACAGCCTGAACACGACAGCACTGGCACATCCTACAAGATTAATAAAGTGTGAGTATTAATCATATACGTTTTGATGCAAGCTGTGCCTTGCCCCTTTAAGGAGAGGGCTTAGTGGGTATTGTGTGTGTCGGGGGGGGGGGTGATGTAGACGCAGCCGTGTGTGTGTGTGTGTGTGTGTGTGTCTGTGTATTTTCTGTTTGTAGCCGCAGCCGCGGAGACGCTAGTTTGCCGACAGATAGGAAGGTAGCCACCGTTACCAGTGATGATTTGTATGCATCACAGGGAGAGAGGGAGGGAGGGAGGGAGGGAGGCTGCCGTGTGTTAAATGGGACTGCAGTGCAGTGCAGTGGCCGGCCCGTTCTCCACCGCAGAGTTGGTCCGGACTCTTTATGAAGTTGTTACCAGCTACGAGCCAGGCTAAGCTAAATAGACTAGCGAGACACCCACCAGAGGCTTCCAACTATGGTTCGGAGCCGCGACGCTGGAGAGGTAACAGTACTAGATGTGCTGCTGCACTAGACGTTTTGTTGTTTTGTTGTGTTAAGTTACAAGTAAAGCCGAGCTTCGCTGTGTAAGTTAGCTTTTACCTAATCAACGTTAGCTAACTTGCTAAGTAGGCTGTTGCTCTGCGTGCGCGTGCGCGTTTTCATTTTTGGGGTAGCATGCGGCGATAGCTTTTGTTAAAAAGCATGCTAATTTGCCCTGGGAATCAGTGGAGGCTGATGGAAGTGTCCCATTTGTATCTTAACTGTCATCTTCTTCTCTCTATAGACACTGTGGGACCTGAGCAGGACCCAAACAGACCTCACCTACGATGCAGTCCCAGGTAGGCCAGTATAGTATGGTCTATAATAGCAGATCATGATCCAGCTCAAGGTTATTGTAGTTCACTAAAACTGAACTAAAACCAGGTGTGAAAAGAGAAGAAAAACAACAAAAACATTTCAGTTCACTGAAATAAAAATAAAACTTGACTTTAGAGGAGCAAGAAGAGGAAGCGAGTGAAGGCAGAGCCGAAGATCAAATGGTGGAAGTTGAAGAAGGAAAACGGTTGTGTGGAGTTCAGGCAGGGGTTAAGACAGGCACTGGGTGGATAGTGGAGAGTTGCCGGACGGCTGGGCAACCACTGCAGAAATAGTGAGGGAGACAGCTAGGAAGGTACTTGGTGTGTCAGCAGGACAGAGGAAGGAAGACAAGGAGACTTGGTGGTGGAGTGAGGAAGTACAGCAAAGTATACAGAAGAAGAGGTTGGCAAAGAAGAAATGGGATAGTCAGAGAGATGAAGAAAGTAGACAGGAGTACAAGGAGACACAGCGTAAAGCTAAGAGAGGTGGCAAAGGCAAAAGGCATATGGTGAGTTGTATGACAGGTTAGACACTAAGGAAGGAGAAAAGGACTTGTACCGATTGGCTAGACAGAGGGACCGAGCTGCAAAGGATGTGCAGCAGCTTAGGGTGATGAAGGATAGAGATGGAAATGTGCTGACGAGCGAAGAGAGTGTGCTGAGAAGGTGGAAGGAGTACGCTGGGGGGCTGATGAATGAAGAAAATGAGAGAGAGAGAAGGTTGGATGATGTGGTGATAGTGAATCAGGAAATGCAGTGGATTAGCAAGGAGGAAGTGAGGGCAGCTATGAAGAGGATGAAGAGTGGAAAGGCAGTTGGTCCTGATGACATACCTGTGGAGGCATGGAGATGTTTAGGAGAGATGGCAGTGGGGTTTTTAACTAGATTGTTTAACTCAATTTTGGAAAGTGAGAGGATTCCTGAGGAGTGGAGCAAACGCATACTGGTACCGATTTTCAAGAACAAGGCCGATGTGCAGGACTGTAGCAACTACAGAGTTATAAAGCTAGGTTAAGAGGAGGAGAGGTGACGATTAGCGAGCGGCAGTATGGTTTCATGCCAGGAAAGAGCACCACAGATGCGATGTTTGCTTTGAGAGTGTTGATGGAGAAGTATAGAGAAGGTCAGAAGGAGTTACATTGTGTCTTTGTAGATTTAGAGAACGCATAAGCCAGGGTGCCGAGAGAGGAGATGTGGTATTGTATGAGGAAGCCGGGAGTTGCCGAGAAGTATGTAGGAGTGGTGCAGGATATACACGTGGAAGTGTGACAGTGGCGAGGTGACAGAGGGGTTCAAGGTGGAGGTGGGATTACATCAAGGATCGGCTCTGAGTCACTTCTTGTTTGCAATGGTGATGGACAGGTTGACGAATGAGATCAGGCAGGAGTCTACATGGACGATGATGTTTGCG
Organism: Lampris incognitus; assembly: GCF_029633865.1. Classification (NCBI taxonomy): domain Eukaryota; kingdom Metazoa; phylum Chordata; class Actinopteri; order Lampriformes; family Lampridae; genus Lampris; species Lampris incognitus. Next base: position 19,654 of record NW_026611097.1, read on the forward strand.
GATGACATTGTGATTTGTGGCGAGAGTAGGGTGCAGGTGGAGGAGAGTCTGGAGAGGTGGAGGTATGCACTGGCGAGAAGAGGTATGAAAGTCAGTAGGAGCAAGACGGAATACCTATGTGTGAAAGAGAGGGAAGACAGTGGAATGGTCAGGAGTGGAGGTGACGCAGGCATATGACTTTAAATACTTGGGGTCAACAGTCCAAAGCAACGGGGAGTGCAGGAGAGAGGTGAAGAAGAGAGTGCAGGCAGGGCGGAGAAGAGTGTCAGGAGTGATTTGCGACAGAAGGGTGCCAGCGAGAGTTAAAGGGAAGGTTTACAAGATGGTTGTGAGACCAGCTATGTTGTATGGTTTGGAGACAGTGGCACTGACGAAAAGACAGCAGGAGTCGGAGCTGGAGGTGGCAGAGTTGCAGACGCTAAGGTTTTCACTGGGAGTGACGAAGAAGCACAGGATTAGGCACGATTATATTAGAGGGACCGCTCAAGTTGGACGGTTTGGAGACAAAGCAAGAGAGGCAAGATTGAGATGGCTTGGGCATGTGTGGAGAAGGATGCTGAATATGGAGCTGTCAGGGAAGAGGAGAAGAGGAAGGCCAAAGAGGAGGTTTATGGATGTGGTGAGGGAGGACATGCAGGTGGCTGGTGTGATAGAGGAAGATGCAGAAGACAGGAAGAAATGGAAACAAATGATCCGCTGTGCCGACCCCCAACGGGGGCAGCCGAAAGTAGTAGTAGTAGAATTTAGAGGAAAAAACAAACAAACAAACAAAGTGAAACGATATTGTGCACTTTCAAAAGTACCTAAGATAAAATCCAAATGTTCCTCTTCGGCAATCTGTCAAAACGATGATGACTGTGATGCAGTTTAAGCTGGGCAAGTGCACCTGTGTGTCATCAGGCCCGCATTAGAGTGACAATATCGAAATAATAGTGAAGAAGAAGAAGAAGACAAAAACAAAGCAAAAAAAAGTATCGGAGAGCATGGTGAGGGCTGGTCTTGGTTTGCGCCTGCCTAGATGTGTCTATTTGAGCAGTTGGCATTGGTCTGACTTACTGTACCCTTACTGTCTTTCAGCCAATGGAGTATCTTTTCCGGGATGACTGCACTGATGCCGATCCCGAGGATGGAGTGGTTGGTGGTGGTGTCAGAGATCCCTCGCCCCCTGTCAGAAGTGAACCTCGCTGCCCTTCAGGGATTAATAAATCTCATGACATCGACCTGGTGTGATCAGGAGCTCTATATTCAGACAGTTGATCTTGTGCGAAGACTGTGTTCTTGAAGATGACAGTCCCAGTCCCACATTTTGCAATTTTGCCCCCTCCTTTGGTGGCAAGAAATGTTTTTGCTCTTTCTGTCTCTGGCCACTGAGGATGGTAAGATTCATCGATTCACACTGGTGCAGCTAGCCAGCCAGCCAGCCAGTCTGTCAGCCAGCCAGCCAGTCTGTCAGCCAGCCAGCCGCATGCATGTTCAAGATTTTGACTGCACCGTTAAAACAAGTGTGCACCTGGTACAATTTGGGATGAAACTTGTGAAAAGGCCTGTTTGTGAAAGGTCTAAGTGTGTGTGTGTGTGTGTGTGTGTGTGTGTGTGTGTGTGTGTGTGTGTGTGTGTTTGTACACTTATTTGCTAGTGCAGGGGTCCAGAGCAGTCCACAGCTCAGGAGCAGAAAGTGATGGTAATAATGTTCGTTGTTTCAGAGCATTAAAACAAAGTGGATTCGGGCGTTCGTGTTGTCGTGCGCAGATTCAAGCCTGTGGTGCGTCTGCTTTAGTTTGGGGGTAAAAATGACGACTTGACTTGTGAAAGTCTTTCTGTTACACTGATGACGCGCTGCTTGCTGTTCAGTGAAGTGTTCTAGTACAACAATGTGCACACTTGAGTGTTGAACTCCTGTTCACGGTCAGTAGGTGAACTTGACATACACTTAAAAGGGTCCTTTTAAAGGTGCAGCGTTGCGGTCGGCATCACTGATACGTGCCAGCATGAAATGCATATTTGAAATGGGCAGAAGGAGGGAAGTAAGTACCCCAATTTAATTCCCCAAAACGTGTTGAAACTGAATTTGTGATGACGGACAAACCCACCGCCCTCTGCTGGCTCCGTCCCTTTGGAAATGTGGGGGACATTCAAGTTTGGCTATGCAAAGTTGACTTTGTTTCCCCTTGTTGTTTTGACTTGACTAAGTAGTAAATTGTGTCGCTAATAACTCGAAATGTATAGCAAACAAATGTCAACAGCTTGGAAACATGTTGTTATTCTTTTCTGCCTTAACATGACACTGGCAAACAGCACATAAAGGAAGCGTGTTAGGTGGTAAACCCTTTAAGACACGTTTATACATCCTATCAACAAAGCCTGCGCCACATTTGATGGCTGTCGCCATAGCTTCCTTACATTCACAGTATTTCACCCAATGTGCAGTGGGAAATGTGACGGCGTGGCGCTAACAAGTGGAAAACAAATCTGCCATCCGTTCCACACGTGTGGTCGAAGCGGACGGTGATGTTAGCGAAAGTAGTAATGAATAAATAAATAGATAAACAAATAAATGTTATGCGTGCGGTACGGACGAAGACTCGGCACTCGGACAGACTTCATTGGTCTTTAATGTAACATTGTCTTATCTTGCAGACGTCCACGTGTACACGGCTACAACTCTCTAGCAACGGAACAGCGCTCTTCCTCGAGGCAAGTATACATATAATATATGTATAGAAGGTTGTGTAGAGAAGGTTGGATGATGTAGGGATAGTGAATCAGCAAATTCAGTGGATTAGCAAGGAGGAAGTGAGGGCAGCTAAGTGGGGTCCGCGCAGTCCGCTCGGGGGACTCAACTCGGCGGGTTCAGGTACAGCGGCGCGGACGGTGTGAGGCCGGTAAGGGCCCTCGCCGCGCCGGGGTGCGCTCTTCTCGGAGTCGGGTTGTTTGTGAATGCAGCCCAAAGCGGGTGGTAAACTCCATCTAAGGCTAAATACTTGCACGAGACCGATAGTGGCCAAGTACCGTAAGGGAAAGTTGAAAAGAACTTGGAAGAGAGAGTTCAACAGGGCGTGAAACCGTTAAGAGGTAAACTGGTGGGGTCCGCGCAGTCCCCTCGGCCGGGGGACTCAACTCGGCGGAGTGTTAGAAACCTTCCTGACAGCAATGGTCTGGTGCGGTCTGTTCGTCTCAAAACAACGTGTAATGTGATAGAAAGACCTATAACCAAACTTTGCCTATTAAAGGCGGTTTCAGACGTATAACTGATGCTAATGCACCATGTTTGGGTATAAAGGTATCAAGGTACCTCTGTTATAAGAAAACTGTTTACTGGCTTTTTTATATTGTTTAGAATTGTTGTGTCTGCCTGCCATCAACAATTAGGGGCCGGAGTTTAACAGCCATTGGCTATTGTAAGTGGCTGTCCAATAAGTCACTGCGCATGCCAGTGGAAGTAATTGACGCGTGCCTGCATCAGCTGTTGCATACACAAACAATGTCCAGACCTTACCGTGGCTTTGCTTCTTCATTTAGTACTCACACACTTCTTTGGCAGCGTTTCTTTGCATTCAAGTACATCAAACTTCATCTTTCTCACAGCTAGGTAGCCTATAGTAACTTTACACTGCTACTCTATCCTCGACGCCTCGGACGCGGTCAAAAAACTGTATGCCACCTGGCATCCACACCTGACCTCATTAGCCCACTCGTATAAGTGCACTTCCCACAATAAGAAACTGCCACCTACTGACCAAAAGGTGAACTGACTCAAAATAAACACATAAATGAATAAATGGCTGTTACAAAGAGGATGAAGGGTGGAAAGGCAGTTGGTCCTGATGACATACCTGTGGAGGCATGGAGATGTTTAGGAGAGATGGCATCGGAGTTTTTATCTAGATTGTTTAACTCAGTCTTGGAAAGTGAGAGGATGCCTGAGGAGTCGAGAAGAAGCACACTGTTGGCCCATTTTCACCCATTTCTGCAGTACCCTAAATAAGCCCACTAATCTCGGACAAGAGACCACTTAAAGCTCTAACGTTTCCCTCTGTGTGCAGAAAGGACATTCCTCCCCCAGTGCTTTCATCCAGGTGAGTCCTGTGTCTGTTCATAGTTATTGCTCCATGTATAATCCTCCACTGGAGATCAGCCATCCGTTTCTCAACAGGAGGCTTATACATGTAACCCCTTTTTCACTGGCGGGCAACGCCCCTAATGACAATATTAGTGATACATGATAATAGAAACCAAGATAATAATCAATTTAGTAGCGCGGTGCCTCCACTGTGAAAATACTACACTTACCTAAGGCTAGTGAATGGTGTATCTTCCCAGGATTAAACAAACATGTGAATCAGTTATGCTAGTGGTGAATGCAGATCTTATAACTCTGCTGTGTACTGAATTACTGTACAAGCTTATTACCAGCACTCTAAAAGTAACCTAGGCTTTGCATAAGCGGAAAATGAGCTGCCAATACACCCGAAATATAATTAATAATAATAGGATTTATTTGATAATAATGAGAGAGAGAGAGAGAGAGAGAGAGAGAGAGAGAGAGAGAGAGAGAGAGAGAGAGAGAGAGAGAGAGAGAGAGAGAGAGAGAGAGTACCACACGAGTGTAGTATTGTTGATTAAATAAACATAAATTGAAATTACACAGGGTGTGACAAGCGGTCACAATAAACAGGAAGAAAAGCAGCAAAAGAACACACAAATACCCAGCGCTTTCCGTTGGGGCCCGTTGGTGCACATAAAGCAGCTCTCTGAGCGGAGGGCAAGGCAGCCACCGCTACGATGCCCAGGCGACGAGGTAAAAGTGTGTGTGTGTGTGTGTGTGTGTGTGTGTGTGTGTGTGTGTGTGTGTGTGTGTGTGTGTGTGTGTGTGTGTGTGTGTGTGTGTGTCAGTATAAATGAAATTTTCGGGTTACTCACAACCCACAAGTCACATGTCCAGAGGATGGAAGGCGTAGTGCTAGCCTAGCAGTTGGCAGGTGTCGGCTCCCCAGTAGCAGCCTCCACCCGCAAGATGACCACAGGTTGCAATGATCAGAAAACCCTGGCGAAGATGGTGGTCTTCCGGTGGGCCCAGCGCCGGAGAGCAGATGAAGCGAGTCCTCTTTGGACAGCAGATAGGTCCCAGGAATGGAGCAGAGCGGCTCCCCTAGTTAGATCACCGTCCAGCGCAGCCCGATGACTTCTTGCTAGCCTCCGCAACTCAAGTCGGCTAACACACTAGCAATGGATGCTAAATCCACCTAGCTAGCCAGCGGCCACACTGGCTCCAGGCATAGACAAAACAATCATAACACCAAAAAAAAACAACCACACAATCAAGTATACGACCGCGGGCCAATCGCAACACTCCTGAACTCAAATGCGGGCCTAGTACACGGGCTGTGTACAAAGTCTCAGCGAAACTGGTACTGAGATGGAGCAGCAGAAAATGGATGTCTCTCCAGGGAGTACTGGCTTGGACTAAAACTCCTCCCTCTCCGTGAGGAGATAGAATGTTGATGTCCTCGCGATTTCGCGGGCATAATAACTTTACACAATATCATTGGATGATAACAAAATTCAAATAAAAATACAAAGAGCAAATACATTTCATTGGTTTACAGGTTTAGAAACTTATAAGAACATAGGAAATGCTTAAGACACAAAGCATGCTGGTAAATGAAGTACCACAAAGTATGTACGGTAAGCAGTATGCTAAACAGTACAATGTCATAACATATGAATTACAATAAACACTATTATACTAGGCCTCTATTTACATCCTAAGGGCCTAGATTTTAGAGGTCTTTACATACAGGACCCTCCACCTGCCTTTAAGGGTACAGTCTGAAGCAAAAACGTCAGTCCACCTTGACTTCCTAACTTCAGCCAGAGTGAAGGTTGTACCTTCACACAGCTGGAGTAAAACTGCTTCTTCCCACAAGAGCTGAAACTACCCAGCACTGGTGTACTCAGGGAAAGAAGCAATCCGTTCCCCCCTCGCCATGCCCAAATGCAGGACTGATGATTAGGGAGGGAAAAATGCATTCATTGTCATCATCCCATTGGTTAGCTAGAGCACAGTTTTCGGCAAATACCATCAGTGGCGCAGGCAGGGATACCAGACTTCCTCCACAATCCTCTTCAGCATGCTGGAAGACCTAATGTTGATGACACCACCAAGTGCTTCCAATTATGTTTTTGTAAGATGGCCCAGTTTGGTAATGCCAGCCTCAACAAATTTAGTCTGTACCGTAGCAGAGGAAAAGGTGGTATTTGTAAGGAAGTCATTGTCAAACAGCGGCTCCTCAAAAAGACACATTCCTGGTCTAGGGTCAGGTGTTCGTGTGACCTTAAGTATCTGCCAGCATCTGCCGCTGAGTTGTAAAAAGATGTGAGACCAGTTAGGTCAGTTTCTGATGGTCTCAGTAAAAAAAGCTGTTTACCCAACCCAAGCGGACCAGCTTTCCGAAGAAGCAGCTGAGCAGGAGCCAACCAGCAGTGACCGCAGCCATACAGCAGCCTCTACGCCGTCTGTATTCTGAAGGCCGCAGTTCTGGACCGAATAAGTCCTTGTCCTCCCTCTACCAAAGGGAGATACAGGGCAGATACTCTCAGCCAGTGCTGAGTAGACCAGAAAAAATCACCATGAGCTTCTGCATCTCTTCTGGCACCAAAACAATGAGTCTGTGCCAGAGAGACGAGGCGACCAGGTGATTAACTCTCAGAGCTCTTCCCCTGTAGGACAGCTGGGGTAGCATCCAATTCCATTTAGACAACCTGGTTTCCACCTTCTCAAACACTTTCTCCCAGTTCTGCCTCTGAAAGTCCTCACTTCCCAGATATACTCCTAGACCTTTAATACCTCTTTCCCCCCACCTAAAATTCCCAGGAATACTGGGAGTACTCCCCAAGTCCCACTGACCCACCAAACAAGCCTCACTTTCCCTCCAGTTGACTCTTGTTGAAGAAGCCTTTTCATACAAGGCCAGGCTTGCCTTCAGCCACATCGGCCCGCTGCCCCCCTCCCCGCTGTCACACACATCAGCCACAGCAGTCCCCGCTGCGTGCTGTCTATGCGGACAAGCAATCTGCCTGTGACCCAAATCTCCACCCTCAAAACACTTCATAGTCCCAGAGCTAGAAACCCTCCTCGGGTTTAACACGGAAAGAGACGTTCAGTGTTTGGGTCGGAGAGTCCAAATACATGAACACGTGTCTCTGCAGGGACTGAACATGGGTCAGTCTGGTGTCCTCACACCCCAGATTCGCTGTCCGGAATCCACTCGCAAGCTTCCCGAAATGCCTCAGTTCTTGCAACAGCGCCTCGTTGGAAATAAAAGGAGGGATTCCGGACACGGTGATCCGGGTGGAGGGCGCCGCCAGCGGGGAAACGAGTGTAAACCCATCGTTCACGAGCAAGCCGTTTTCTATCAGCTGGTTGACCAAACCCTGTTACTTCATAAACATCACCACCACTTTATCCATTCATGAAGCAAACGAGGTGTTTCCATGCTCCACCTGTTCTCCTACCACCAACAGCACCTGCTGGACCGTGGTACTGGGCCAACACCAGCACCTGCTGCACCGTGGTACTGGGCCACCACCAGCACCTGCTGCATCGTGGTACTGGGCTGCCACCAGCACCTGCTGCACTGTGGTACTGGGCCGCCACCAGCACCCACTGCACCGTGGTACTGGGCCACCACCAGCACCTACTGCACCGTGGTACTGGGCCGCCACCAGCACCTGCTGCACTGTGGTACTGGGCCACCAACAGCACCTGCTGCACCGTGGTACTGGGTCACCAAAGCACCTGCTGCACCGTGGTACTGGGCTGCGGTGCTATCCTCACTCCGTGCCTCAAAGACAGGGACGTCGTCTCAAGGGACGCCGTGTCCTCGGAAAGCACGGCTCACCATCCACCAAACACAACCACCACCGAACACACAACAAACTACACTAAGAACAACCACAACGACAAACAATCATAGTGTAACGTACACGTATAAGTGGACACGTTAGGCCTTGGCTAACGGGCCGCATCCTTTAGTCGACTGGTTAAGGTTGTCGCCCGTGGTGCAGGAGAAACGGATTCGCGTCCCGCCTGTGGCGACGGTTCCCGGACTGCCCACCTCCTCCCCCCTAATTCGCTGCATCCCACTATTGACACCAAATGCAGTGAACTCGGGGGGCAGCCGAGAACCGCCACAGCCGGGACGTGAACTCCGATCTCCCACACCGCGGGAGACAACGTTAACCGGTCCACTAAAGGGTCCGACCCATTAGTCACGGGCTCACGTGTCTACTTATCCGTGCACCTTACACTGTGGTTGTTTTGTAGTTGTGGTTGTTCTTAGTGTAGTTTATGTTAAGGTTTGTAGAACGAACCCAATAGCGACAACACAAGACAAAGTAAAGCACCAACCTGGCAGGACTCGTAGAGGAGAGCCGGCCGGGCCTGGCCAGAAGGGGGAGGCGCTTCAGGCGGAACTTGAGAATAGCTTCTTAAAAATGGGAAAACGTAAACTGCCCCCTTAATCCGAAAAGGAAAAAAAAGTAAACTGCTCCTTTAAAGTCCGAAAGGGAAAAAACGTAAACTGCTCCTTTAAAGTCCGAAAGGGAAAAAACACAAACTGCTCCTTTTGAGTCCGAAAGGGGAAAAAACACAAACTGCTCCTTTAATGGTAGAAGTCCAACCGAGTAATAAGATCCACAGTGAGAGAGGAGAAATTAGAATATCAAAAACTTGATCTCAACTAGAAAATCACGATGGGAAAATCCAATGGGGAAAACACAAAGAGAGTTCTTATCCGAACAAGCTCTCAATGAGAACTGACACAAGGGAATAATCAAACAAGCAAAAACACGGAGAATACTACAATCTGTACTCCACCGGGAGACACAGAAATGTCACAAAACTCGAGACGAAGAATTTACTCACGGGACTGTTCAGGACGAACTCGCGACGAGTTCTGGAAAGCAAACAAACTTATACTAGAGTGGTTAACGAGTAGATAGGCTGCAGGTGTTTCAGACGCGCCCTTCCCCCGCTCTCATTGCTGGTTGCCAGGTTGGTCAACAGACCGAGCCCTAACAGTACCCCCCCCTCTACGGGAGCCACCAGGCGACCTGCCAGGCTTGTCAGGGTGACGGCGATAGAACTCAGCGAGCAGACCAGGGTCCATGATGAGCTGGCGGGATACCCAGCTTCGTTCCTCCACCCCATAGCCCTCCCAGTCAACCAAATACTGGAACCCCCGTCCCCTGCGTCGGACGTCCATCAGCCGACGGACCTTCCACTGTGGATGCCCATCCACAATCTCAGGGGGAGGCGGAGCTGGGGCCGGAGGCATAAGGGGGCTCTCGGAGACAGGCTTTACTCGGGACACATGAAAAACCGGATGGATCTTCATGGAGGCCGGGAGCTTAAGACGCACAACTGCAGGACTGGGTACTTCCTGGATCTCGAAGGGTCCAACGAACCTGGGATTCAGCTTCTTGGCAGAGGACTGAAGGGGGAGATCCTTGGTGGACAGCCAGACTCTCTGTCCGGGTTGGTAAGCTGGTGCTGTGGATCGGCGACGGTTAGCTCCTCGTCTGGCACGTTCCGTAGCACGGAGCAGCGCAGCCCTGGTGATCTCCCAGACATGACGACAGCGGTCCAGATGAGTCTGCACGGAGGGAACCTCCACTTCGGACTCCTGTGCAGAGAAGACGGGTGGCTGGTAACCCAGGGATGCCTCAAAGGGCGAGAGGCCGGTGGCGGAGCTGACCAGGGAGTTGACCGCATACTCGACCCAGGGGAGAAACTGACTCCAGGAGGTTGGCTTCTTGGCAGCGACGCAACGGAGAGCAGATTCCACACTCTGGTTCATCCTCTCAGTCTGTCCGTTAGTCTGCGGATGATATCCCGACGAAAGGCTGACCGAGGCGCCCAACCCCTTGCAGAAAGCACGCCACACACGGGAAACAAACTGGGGCCCTCTGTCTGACACAATGTCCTTGGGAAGTCCATGCAAACGGAAGACGTGGCTCATCAGGAGGTCAGCGGTTTCTGAAGCAGAAGGAAGCTTAGGCAAAGCCACCAGGTGAACACCCTTGCTGAAGCGATCCACCACCGTCAGGATCACTGTGTTGCCCTGAGACGGAGGAAGTCCAGAGACAAAATCCAACGCCACATGGGACCAGGGCCGACTGGGAATAGGAAGGGGCTGCAGCAGACCAGCCGGTGCCTGGTGAGAGGCCTTGCTGCGGGCACAGATGGTGCAGGCCATGACGAACTCCTTGACGTCCCTCCTCATAGTGGGCCACCAGAACCGTCGAGCTATGAAAGTGAAAGTGCGGTGGACTCCAGGGTGGCAAGCGAGCTGACTGGTGTGGCCCCATTTGAGGACCCGAGACCTCACTGAGTCCGGAACAAACAGTCGGCGAGGCGGCACGTTGCTCGGGGCTGGACTGGAGCGCAAGGCGCGCTTGACCACCGTTTCAAGGCCCCAGGTCACCACGCCAACGACCTTGGTCTCAGGGAGGACGGGACTTGGTTCCACCGTTACAGGTTCCTTAAGGTGTTGACGAGACAGAGCATCTGCCTTGGTGTTGCGGGAGCCAGGACGATAAGTCAGTGTGAAGTCGAACCGACTGAGGAAGCTGGCCCACCGTGCCTGCCGACCATTGAGACGTTTGGTTGCCCGGATGAACGTCAGGTTCTTATGATCAGTCCAGATGGTAAATGGATGCTCTGCCCCCTCCAGCCAATGGCGCCATTCCTCAAGTGCAGCCACTACAGCGAGAAGCTCCCGATTACCAACATCGTAGTTCTCCTCGGCGGGAAGGAACCGGCGGGAGAAGAACGCGCAAGGATGAACCTTCTGGTCGGCCTCTGATCGTTGGGAGAGCACAGCCCCCAATCCGGTGTCCGAAGCGTCCACCTCAACTATGAACTGCCTCTTGGGATCGGGATGGAGTAGGACGGGGGCACTGGTGAACCTCTCCTTGAGCGACAGAAATGCAGAGCGAGCAGCTGGGGACCAGACGAACGGCTGAGAGGGGGAGGTTAGACGGGTGAGGGGTTCTGCTACAGAGCTGTAGTTTCGGACGAACCTCCTGTAAAAGTTCGCGAACCCGAGGAAGCTCTGCAGTTCCTTACGTGACTTAGGATCCGGCCATTCCACCACCGCTTTGATCTTGCGAGGATCAGCTCAAGTCTTGCCTCCCTCCACGATAAAACCTAAGTAGTCCACTGACTCAGAATGGAACAGGCATTTCTCAGCCTTGACGAACAGCCGGTTACGAAGGAGGCGTTCGAGAACCTGCCGCACGTGCTGGACATGCTCCTCGAGGGACCTGGAGAAGATGAGGATGTCATCAAGGTAGACGACAACGAATTGGTCGAGCATGTCGCGAAGGATGTCATTCATGAGTGCCTGGAACACCGCCGGGGCGTTGGTGAGGCCGAACGGCATTACCAGGTACTCATAATGACCACGGGGAGTCTTAAAGGCTGTCTTCCACTCGTCCCCTTTCCGGATCCGAACGAGATGGTAGGCGTTCCTGAGATCCAGCTTAGTGAAGACAGTCGCCTGGGTCAGGGGTTCGAGGGTGGAGCTCATCAGAGGCAGGGGGTATTTATTCTTGATGGTGATGTCGTTGAGTTGGCGATAATCAATGCAGGGTCGGAGACCACCATCCTTCTTCTTAACGAAAAAGAAACCAGCTGCCACCTGGGAGGATGAGGGTCGGATGAGCCCTGCCGCCAACGATTCTGAAATGTAATCGTCCATAGCAGCCTTCTCGGGGATGGAAAGGCTGTAAAGACGACTGCTAGGGAGAGAGGCCCCAGGACGGAGGTTGATAGCACAATCATATGGCCGATGCGGAGGGAGAGACTGAGCCCGCGTCTTGCTGAAGACCTCCCCGAGATCATGATACTCGGGAGGAACAGAGGAAAGATCGGGAGGAGGGGCAATCGGAACAGTCTGGACTGCTGGACCAGGTGCGGCCTGAAGACACCGGGCGTGACAGGAGGAGCTCCACTCCAAAATGTTACCAGACGACCAAGCAATGTGTGGCTCATGCTGAGCCAACCAGGGACGCCCCAAGATCACAGGAACTAAGGGAGACTGGATGACGAAGAACTGAAGGCTCTCCACATGGTTTCCAGCAATAGTGAGAGACACGGGACAGGACTGTCGGGTAACACTGGCCAGGCGGCGCTCATCCAGAGCAAAGGCCTCTATTGGCCTCTCCAATTCCTCACATGGAATGTTAGCTTGAGCAGCAAACGTAGAGTCCAAGAAACACCCAACCGGGCCTCACGTTCAGCGGGAGTCAGTCGTGTACGCCCAAGCTGCATAGGTTCCTCCTCTGTCACTGTCTGGGAGGAGGAGAGGCTTGCCACAGGGGAAGTGGAGTGCGACGAAGAAGAGCCCCCTTCGGAAGCTCTGGATGGCTGAGAGGTAGAAACGGTTCCCCGTAGACCTCGCTCGCGCCTTCTCTCGCGGAGACGTCCATCGATGCGGATGGCAAGGCTGATAAGGTCGTCGAGAGAGGTAGGATCCTCCCGGGTGGCTAGCTGATCCTTGACGGCATCGCTGAGGCCCCTACGGAAGGTTACCCGAAGTGACTGGTCGTTCCAGCCACTCTCAGCCGCAGCCAGCCTGAACTCGACTGAGTAGTCAGTGACACTGCCACTGCCCTGCTGGATCCTGCTCAATCGGACACCCGGATCCTGACCGTACACTGGATGATGGAATACCTTCCGAAGCTCAGCCACAAAGTCATCGTAGGAAGAGCAGAAACTGGCCCCCATGGACCAGGAAGCAGTGGCCCACTGAGCAGCGCGGCCAGTCAGCAGGTTAGTCACGTAAGCAACTTTTGCAGCATCTGTGGTGAACCCCCTGGAATGGTGGGCGAAGACAAGCTCACACTGCATGATGAACGTGGCACAGGTCCCAAAGTTGCCATCAAAAGGCCTGGGATTGGAGATACTGGGCTCCCGGAAATCCGAAACATAAACGGTAGGATTGTCTAAGGCAACGGCTGCGGGCACTGCTGGAGGAGGAGCGGCCGGAACTGGTGGGACAGCTGGCTGGATGGTGATAGCCGCTGTGAGAGTCCGCAACTGCTTAAGAACCTCCTCTTGTTGGCTCGCGAGCGCCGCTTGCTGGGCCGAAAGAGAATCCACCGAAGCCTGGAGGGGTTGCACCTGAGCCCGGAGGCCCTGCATGGCAACAGCGGGCCTCTTGTAGTTGCTGGCCGTGGGAGGATGTAAGCTGAATCTGCCTATAGAGAGCAGCCTGGACAGGATTGGCGTCTGGGTTGTCTGGGTTCATAGTGAAGGCGAGTTCGTACTGTTAAGGTTTGTAGAACGAACCCAATAGCGACAACACAAGACAAAGTAAAGCACCAACCTGGCAGGACTCGTAGAGGAGAGCCGGCCGGGCCTGGCCAGAAGGGGGAGGCGCTTCAGGCGGAACTTGAGAATAGCTTCTTAAAAATGGGGAAAACGTAAACTGCCCCCTTAATCCGAAAAGGAAAAAAAAGTAAACTGCTCCTTTAAAGTCCGAAAGGGAAAAAACGTAAACTGCTCCTTTAAAGTCCGAAAGGGAAAAAAACACAAACTGCTCCTTTTGAGTCCGAAAGGGGAAAAAACACAAACTGCTCCTTTAATGGTAGAAGTCCAACCGAGTAATAAGATCCACAGTGAGAGAGGAGAAATTAGAATATCAAAAACTTGATCTCAACTAGAAAATCACGATGGGAAAAATCCAATGGGGAAAACACAAAGAGAGTTCCTCTCCGAACAAGCTCTCAAGGAGAACTGACACAAGGGAATAATCAAACAAGCAAAAACACGGAGAATACTACAATCTGTACTCCCACCGGGAGACACAGAAATGTCACAAACTCTCGAGACGAAGATTTACTCACGGGACTGTTCAGGACGAACTCGCGACGAGTTCTGGGAAAAGCAAACAAACTTATACTAGGAGTGGTTAACGAGTAGGTAGGCTGCAGGTGTTTTCAGACGCGCCCCTTCCCCCCGCTCTCATTGCTGGTTGCCAGGTTGGTCAACAGACCGAGCCCTAACAGTTTATTGTGTGTTCGGTGGTGGTTGTGTTTGGTGGATGGTGAGCCGTGCTTACTGCTCCTTGTGTATGTCTGGTTGTGTGTGTGTGTGTGTGTGTGTGTGTGTGTTGTGTGTGTGTGTGTGTGGTGTGTGTGTGTGTGTGTGTGTGTGTGTGATGTCTGTTTGTGTGTGTGTGTGTGTGTGCATTTATCTTTGTGTGTGTGAGTGTGTGTGTGTGTGCATGTCTAATTTTTGTATGTTTGCACTTGTGTGTCTGTGTTTGCATGTCTGTTTGTGTGTATGTATGTCTGCATGTCTTTGTGTGCATGTATGTGTGTGTGTGTGTGTGCGTGTCTGTACGTGTGTGTGAGTGAGTGTGTGTTGTGTGTGTGTGTGCATGTCTGTTTGAGTTTGTGTGTGTGTATGTCTGTGTTTGTGTTTGTTTTAACGTGTTTGTGTATGTGTGCAGGTTTTGTGTGTGTGTGTGTGTGTGTGTGTGTGGTGTGTGTGTGTGTGTGTGTGTGCATATCTGTTTTTGTGTGTTTGCACTTGTGTGTATGTGTGTGCATGTATGTTTCTTTGTGTGTGTGTGTCTGCATATCGGTTTTTGTGTGTGCATGTCTGTGTGTGTGCGTGCGTGGGTGCATGTCTGTTTATGTGTGTGTGCATATCTGTTTGCGTGTGTGCATGTTGTTTGTGTGTGTGTGCGTGTCTATGTTTGTATGTTTTAACATATCTATGTTTGCATGTTTGTATGTGTGTGTGTGTACGTGCACGACTGTTTTTTGTGTGTGGCTGTACTCGTGTATGTGTGTGCATGTCTGGTTGGGTGCGTTTGTTGGGGCGTGTGTGTGTGTATGTGTGTGTGTTTGCACGTGTATGTGTGTGTGTGTGTATGTCTCTGTGTATGCATGTCTGTTTTCTGTGTGTGTGTGTGTTTGTGTGTGTGTGTGTGTGTGTGTGTGTTCATGTCTGTTTTTGTCTGCACGTGTGTGGTCTGCATGTCCGTTTCTGTGTGTGTGAGTGTGCATGTATTTATGTGTGTGTCTGTGTGCGTCTGTGTGTGCATGTCTGTTTGTGTGTCTGTGTTTGTGCAGGTCTGTTTGTGTGTGTGTGTGTGTGTGTTTGTTTGTGTGTGTCTGCATATCGGTTTTTGTGTGCATGTCTGTGTGTGTGCGTGCGTGGGTGCGTGTGTCTGTTTTTGTGTGTGTGTGTGCATATCTGTGTGTGTGTGAGTGTGCGTGTGTGCATGTCTGTTTGAGTGTGTGTGTGCGTGTCTATGTTTGTATGTTTTAACATATTTATGTTTGTATGTGTGTGTGTACGTGCATGACTGTTTTTGTGTGTGGCTGTACTCGTGTATGTGTGTGCATGTCTGGTTGGGTGCGTTTGTTGGGCGTGTGTGTGTGTGTGTGTGTGTGTGTGTGTGTGTGTGTGTGTGTGTGTGTGTGTGTGTGTGTGTGTGTGTGTGTGTGTGTGTGTGTGCGTTTGCGTGTGTGTGTGTGTGTTCATGTCTATTTTTGTCTGCACGTGTGTGTCTGCATGTCCGGTTCTGTGTGTGAGAGTGTGCATGTATTTATGTGTGTGTCTGTGTGTGCATGTCAGTTTGTGTGTCTGTGTTTGTGCAGGTCTGTTTGTGTGTGTGTATGCATGTCTGTTTGTGTGTGTGTCCGTGTGTTTGTGTGCATATGTCTGTGTGTGCATGTTTGTTTGTTTGTTTGTGTGTCTGCTGTGTGCATGTTGGTTTTTGCGTGTTTGTCTGTAGGTGTGCATGTCTGTTTGTGTGTGTGTGTGCATGTCTGTTTGTGTATGTCTGTGTGTGTTTCTGTTTTGTGAATGTTTACACTTGATAGTGTGTATGTGTTGGTTTTGTGCGTTTATGTGTATCTGCATGTCTGATTTTGCGTGTCTGTTCATGCGCGCGTGTGTGTGTGTGTGTTTGTGTGTGTGCATATCTGTTTGTGTTTGTCTGTCTGTGTGTGCGTGTGAGTGTGTGTCTGCATGTCTGTTTGTGTGTGTGTGTGTGTGTGTGTGTGTGTGTGTGTGTGTGTGTGTGTGTGTGTGTGTGTGTGTGTGTGTGATTGTGTCTGTGTGTGTATGTCTGTTTGTGTTTGTTTTAACTTGTTTGTGTATGTGTCCATGTTTTGTGTGTGTGTGTGCATGTCTGTTTTGTGTGTTTGTACTTGTATGTGTGTGTGTGTGTGCATGTGTGTGTGCATGTCTGTATGTGTGTATGTTTGTGCATGTCTGGGTGTGTGTCTGTTTTTTGTGTATTTGCACTTGTGCGCCTGTGCATGTCGGTTTTTGTGTACGTGAGTGTGTGTGTGTGCATTTTTGTTTGTGTGTGTTTGTGTGCGTGTGTATGTCTTTTTTCGTGTGTGTGATTCTGCATTTCTGTTTGTGTTGTGTGTGTGTCTGCGTGTGTGTGTACGTGTCTGTGTGTGTTTCTGTTTGAGTGTGTGTGCGTGTACATGTCTGTGTTGTGTATGCTTGTCGGTTTGTGTGTGCGTGTGTGTATGTCTGTTTGTGTGTCTGTGTGTGTATGTGCGAGTGTACCTATCTGGTTATGTATGTGTGTGTGTGTGTGAGTGTGCATGTTTGTTTGTGTGTGTGTGTGTGTGTGTGTGTGTGTGTGTGTGTGTGTGTGTGTGTGTACATGTCTGTTTGGGTGTGTGTGTGTGCATGCCTGTTTGTGTGTGTGTGTGTACATGTCTGTTTGTGTGTGTGTGTGTACATGTCTGTTTGTGTGTGAGTGTAGTTTGTGTGTCTGTGTGTTTGAATATCTGTGTGTGTGTGTGTGTGTGTGTGTGTGTGTGTGTGTGTGTGTGTGTGTGTGTGTGTGTGTGTGTGTGTGTGTGTGTGAGTGAGTGTAGGTTGTGTTTGTGTGTTTGAATGTCTGTGTGTGTGTTTGTGTGTATGTTTGTGTGCGTCTCTGCATGTCTGTGTTTATGTGTCTGTGTCTGCATGTCCGTTTGTGTGTGCGTTTGTGTGTGCGTGTGTCTGTTTGTGTGGATATGCATGTCCGTCTGTCTGTTTGTGTGTGTGTGTGTGTGTGTGTGTGTGTGTGTGTGTGTGTCTATTTGTGTGTTTGTGAATGTGCAAGTTTGTGCATGTGTTTGTGTGTGTTTGTGTGTCTTTGTTTGTGTGCGTGTATCTGTTTGTGTGTGTGCATTTTGGTGTGTGTGTACATGTCTGTTTGTCTGTGTGTGTTTGTGTGTGTGCATGTCTGTTTGTGTTTGAGTGTGTGTGTGTGTCTGGGTGCGTAAGTGTAGGTTGTGTGTGTGTGTGTGTGTGTGTTTGCATGCCTGTTTGTGCGCTTGTGCTTCTGTGTGTATGTGCGTGCGTGTGTGTTCAAATGTGTTTGTGTATAAGTGTGTGAGTGTGCGTGTTTGGGTGTGTGCGTGTACATGTCTGTTTGTGTGTGTGTGTGCATGTCTGTTTTTTGTGTCTCTTTGTGTGTTTGTGAATGTGCAAGTTTGTTCATGTGTTTGTGTATGTGTGTGAATGCATGTGTATGTTTGTGTGTGTGCTTGCCTGTTTGTGTGTTTGTGCTTCTGTGTGTATGTGCGTGCGTGTGTGTGTGTGTTTCTTTGTGTGTGTGCCTGTTTGTGTGTGTGTGTGTGTGTGTGTGTGTGTGTGTGTGTGTGTGTGTGTGTGTGTGTGTGTGTGTGTGTTTGTTTGTGTGTGTCTGCATATCGGTTTTTGTGTGCATGTCTGTGTGTGTGCGTGCGTGGGTGCATGTGTCTGTTTATGTGTGTGTGCATATCTGTGTGTGTGTGAGTGTGCGTGTGTGC
>NW_026611097.1:40000-42500 GCF_029633865.1 Lampris incognitus
TGTGTGTACATATCTGTTTGGGTGTGTGTTTACATATCTGTTTGGGTGTGTGTGTGCATGTCTGTTTGTTTGTGTGTGTGCATGTCTGTTTGTGTTTGTGTGTGAGTGCGTGTGTATCTGTGTGTGTGTGTGTCTGTGTATGTGTGTACGTGTGTGTGTGTGTGTGTTTGAATATCTGTGTGTGTGTGTCTGTTTGTGTGTGTGTGTGTGTGTGTGTGTGTGTGTGTGTGTGTGTGTGTGTGTGTGTGTGTGAGAGAGAGTGTAGGTTGTGTTGGTGTGTACATGTCTGTTCGGGTGTGTGTTTGTGTACATGTCTTTTTGTGTGTGTCTGTGCATGTCTGTTTGTGTGTGTGTGTGTGTGTACATGTCTGTTTGGGTGTGTGTGTACATATCTGTTTGGGTGTGTGTGTGTGTGTACATATCTGTTTGTGTGTGTCTGTGCATGTCTGTTTGTGTGTGTGTGTGTGTGTGTACATGTCTGTTTGTGTGTGTGTGTGTGTGTGTGCATGTCTGTTTGGGTGTGTGTGTACATATCTGTTTGGGTGTGTGTGTACATATCTGTTTGGGTGTGTGTGTACATATCTGTTTGGGTGTGTGTGCGTGTGTGTGTGTGCATGTCTGTTTGGGTGTGTGTGTGCATGTCTGTTTTTTTGTGTCTCTTTGTGTGTGTTTGTGAATGTGCAAGTTTGTTCATGTGTTTGTGTATGTGTGTGAATGCATGTGTATGTTTGTGTGTGTGCTTGTCTGTTTGTGTGTTTGTGCTTCTGTGTGTATGTGCGTGCGTGTGTGTGTGTTTCTTTGTGTGTGTGCCTGTTTGTGTGTGTGTTTGTTTGTGTGTGTCTGCATATCGGTTTTTGTGTGCATGTCTGTGTGTGTGCGTGCGTGGGTGCATGTGTCTGTTTGTGTGTGCATATCTGTGTGTGTGTGAGTGTGCGTGTGTGTGTGTGTGTGTGTGTGTGTGTGTGTGTGTGAGTGTACCTATCTGGTTATGTATGTGTGTGTGTGTGTGTGTGTGGGTGTGTGTGTGGGTGTGTGTGTGAGTGTGCATGTTTGTGTGTTTGTGTGTGTCTGTATACATGTCTGTTTGGGTGTGTGTGTACATATCTGTTTGGGTGTGTGTGTGCATGTCTGTTTGTTTGTGTGTGTGCATGTCTGTTTGTGTTTGTGTGTGAGTGCGTGTGTATCTGTGTGTGTGTGTGTCTGTATGTGTGTGTGTGTGTGTGTGTGTGTGTGTGTGTGTGTGTGTGTTTGAATATCTGTGTGTGTGTGTCTGTTTGTGTGTGTGTGTGTGTGTGTGTGAGAGTGTGCATGTTTGTGTGTTTGTGTGTGTGTGTGTGTGTACATGTCTGTTTGGGTGTGTGTGTACATATCTGTTTGGGTGTGTGTGTGCATGTCTGTTTGTTTGTGTGTGTGCATGTCTGTTTGTGTTTGTGTGTGAGTGCGTTTGTATCTGTGTGTGTGTGTGTCTGTATGTGTGTGTGTGTGTGTGTTTGAATATCTGTGTGTGTGTGTGTGTGTGTGTGTGTGTGTGTGAGAGTGTAGGTTGTGTTGGTGTGTACATGTCTGTTCGGGTGTGTGTTTGTGTACATGTCTTTTTGTGTGTGTCTGTGCATGTCTGTTTGTGTGTGTGTGTGTGTGTACATGTCTGTTTGGGTGTGTGTGTACATATCTGTTTGTGTGTGTGTGTACATATCTGTTTGTGTGTGTGTGTGTGTACATGTCTGTTTGTGTGTGTGTGTGTGTGTGTGCTTGTCTGTTTGGGTGTGTGTGTGCATGTCTGTTTTTTTGTGTCTCTTTGTGTGTGTTTGTGAATGTGCAAGTTTGTTCATGTGTTTGTGTATGTGTGTGAATGCATGTGTATGTTTGTGTGTGTGCTTGTCTGTTTGTGTGTTTGTGCTTCTGTGTGTATGTGCGTGCGTGTGTGTGTGTTTCTTTGTGTGTGTGCCTGTTTGTGTGTGTGTTTGTTTGTGTGTGTCTGCATATCGGTTTTTGTGTGCATGTCTGTGTGTGTGCGTGCGTGGGTGCATGTGTCTGTTTGTGTGTGCATATCTGTGTGTGTGTGAGTGTGCGTGTGTGTGTGTGTGTGTGTGAGTGTACCTATCTGGTTATGTATGTGTGTGTGTGTGTGTGTGTGGGTGTGTGTGTGGGTGTGTGTGTGAGTGTGCATGTTTGTGTGTTTGTGTGTGTCTGTGTACATGTCTGTTTGGGTGTGTGTGTACATATCTGTTTGGGTGTGTGTGTGCATGTCTGTTTGTTTGTGTGTGTGCATGTCTGTTTGTGTTTGTGTGTGAGTGCGTGTGTATCTGTGTGTGTGTGTGTCTGTATGTGTGTGTGTGTGTGTGTGTGTGTGTGTGTTTGAATATCTGTGTGTGTGTGTCTGTTTGTGTGTGTGTGTGTGTGTGTGAGAGTGTGCATGTTTGTGTGTTTGTGTGTGTGTGTGTGTGTGTACATGTCTGTTTGGGTGTGTGTGTACATATCTGTTTGGGTGTGTGTGTGCATG
>NW_026611097.1:70000-122500 GCF_029633865.1 Lampris incognitus
GTCGTCGCTGTAGTATTTTTTACTGACGGGTTTCGGCAGGATTTTCGGAGGGAACAGTTTAGTAGCTGTTTCCCTCTGAAGAGTCCCTCAGGATAGCTGGCCCTGTGAAACCGCAGCTTTATCTGGTAAATCGGATGATTAGAGGTGTTGGGGCCGAAACCATCTCAACCTATTTTCAAGCTTTGAATGGCTAAGAAGTCCGGTTCGTTGGCTTGGACCCGGGCGTGGAATGCGAGCGCCCAGTGGGCCACCTTGGATAAGCAGAACCGGCGCTGCGGGGTGAATCGAACGCCGGGTTAAGGCGCCGGATGCCTACGCTCATCAGAGCCCAGAAAAGGTGTTGGTTGATATAGACAGCAGGACGGTGGCCATGGAAGTCGGGATCCTCTAAGGCGTTACTAATAACTCACCTGCCGAATCAACTTGCCCTGAAAATGGATGGCGCTGGAGCGTCGGGCCTATACCCGGCCGTTGCCGGCAGCAGGATCCCCCATGGCTAGGCCGCGACGAGTAGGAGGGCTGCCACGGTGAGCACGGAAGCTTTGGGCGCGGGCCCGGGTGGAGCCGTCCTGGGTGCAGATCTTGATGGTAGTAGCAAATGTTTATATGTGGATTTAGCAGGCCGAGTTGGAGAAGGGCTCAGATCCCCGAATCTGGAGTGGAGATGAGCGGGGCGTCTAGTGAGGAAACGCAAATGATCCCGCAGAGGCTGGTGGGAGCGCCGGGGAGAGCCCTCCCTGTGAAGGGCAGGGCGCCCTGGAATGGATTTCCACGGCTACGGCGCCCGCCTGGAGACCCCCCCCCCTGCCGGCGCCCAGCAGCTAACTTGCATATGTGATGGTCTTTGAGGAACTGTTTTCGGTCTTCTAGTGTCTTTTCCCCGCAGCATCTACATTTCCCCACTGGGTGAGGCTTGTCGTGGTTGGGACAGTGCTTTCCAGGGTGACGAGGGGAGCCTCTCCGCTGGAGGTGTCCAAGTAAGTAGTCGTCCACCTCTAGGAGCAGGTCACCCAGCTTGCAGAGCCTGTACGGGTCTTTCTGCGTCCCCTCCGGAACCTTGTCAAGTGTATTGAGTCTTTTCGCTTGCCGCAGGTGAGCCGTACACAGTAAGTAGTTTAAGTTCCATCTCCCTCTGAGCATAGGCCATCTTGGAGATACCTGCCTCAGCCTTGGCTCGTGCTTTGGAATTACTTGATTTTGAGAAACGAGACTGTAATGTCCACACCGTCTTCTCTGCCAGGGTGAGAGAAGAGGTGTGGGCAAATAGTGTTTCGCCACCTACACAGCTAGGAGGGGTTAAATGTAGAGCTAATTTCATTGTATAAATAACGTGTAATTGACTTTGATGGTTTCGGGGGATTGGTTCCTCCGGTCTGGCGGATTGATTAGTGGCGACCGGTGTTTCTTACCGTGCTCGGCGACATGAGGCTACCTGGTTGACCTTCTCAAACACTCCCTCGGAGGGCCTCCGCTGGCTGGCTTCGGGGGATTGGTTCCTCCGGTCTGGTGTATTGATTAGTGGCGACCGGTGTTTCTTGCTGAGCGCAGTGACATGAGGCTACCTGGTTGATTTTCTCAAACACGGCTGCAGAGGGCCTCCGCTGGCTCGGTGCGTGGCGGAGCGCCCGGAGTTGGGTTTTCTTGGGAACATGCCTGTGTTCGGATGAGTAGTCAATTGCTGACGCCTGAAAGTGCAGCGTACAAGTCTTAGCGGTGCATCACTCGGCTCTTGCCTCGATGAGGAATGCGGCTAGTTGCGAGAACTAATGTGAATTGCAGGACACAATCATCGACACTTTGAACGCACTTTGCGGCCCCGCTAGAGACCACTCCTGTCTGAGCGTCGCTTTGCCATCAATCGCGAAAGAGAGGGTAAGCTCTTCCACCCGCGGCTGGGGTGTCGCAAGCTTCCGCGCTTTCGTCTCCCACAAGTTAAGATGCTTACGCGTGTGGGTCGGGGTTTCCGGGAGCTGTACGCCTGCCCGTCAGCCTCGCACACGCGCCATCTATGGTCCTCTTCTGTGGTACATCCTTCTGCCAGGATGAGAGAATAAGTGTGGCCACCAGGCGCGCAAATTAGCCACTCACTCCCACAGGCGATGTCGGCTACCTACCCGACCCGTCTTGAAACACGGACCAATGAGTCTGACGCGAGCGCGAGTCTGAGAACTTTACGGAACCTCGTGGTGCAATGAAAGTGAGGGTCGGTGCGCGCCCGGCAGTCCGCGCACAACCGGCCCGTCTCGCCCACACCGTCGGAGATGTGGAGCATGAGCGCTTGCGACAGGAAGCGAACTATGCCTGTGTAGGGTGAAGTCAGAGTATAGATAGCGGCGAAAGACTAGTCGAACCATCTAGTAGCTGATTCCCTCCGACGTTTCCCTCAGGATAACTGGCGCTTTGAAACCGAAGTTTTATCTGGTAAAGCGAAGGGTTAGAGGTGTTGTGGCCGAAACGATGGCTGAACAACCATAAGTTAACCCTCCGTTAACCTGCCAGGGCAACCCTAACTTAACCCTCAATTCCTGGGGTGAATTTTGTCCCCCATACGTTGAGAAACGGGACCGATGGCTACACCGCTTTATAGCTACACAGCGAAAGGTTAACCTCTTCCACCCCCGGCTGGGGTGGCGCAAACTTCCGCCCTGTCGTCTCCCACAAGTTACGATGTTTCGATTTCAGCGCAGCCCTTCTATGCTCCGTTCTCCCACACACGCCTTCCGTGCGCCTTGGCTACTGTGAAAAACTGGATGTAACTTAACTTTCTGCTTTTAAATCTGCAAGACTTTAAATCCAAACTTAAAACTCATCTTTTTGCCTTAGCTTACAATTAGTTGCCTTGTAGTGCCGAATGAACGGAGAAGACCGTAGGTTCACACTTTAGCCGTGTAGGCAACTTTCTTTAATCCACGGTAAATCAGAGAGACAACAAAACCACAGCTCGACTGGGCGGAGGCGGCAAGAATAACCAGACCCCTGCCTGGGCAACCATAACTTAACCCTTAGTTCTTGGGGTGAATTCTATCCCCAATACGTGTCAACCACATGAGCCCCCCCAGAATTCGCCCTAGTAATCGCAGTCAGGCAGGCGCGGGGGTCGACAGGCCGTCCGCGGCGGCTCCGGTTAACAGGGGCGGAGTGTCTCTGGGAGGCATTGACGCGGGCCTGAGGAGCAGAAGAGGCGGAGCCGGGGGACGACCGCGACGAGGAGGTTGGGTTAACTCCAACGGCTGCGTCAAGTCCAGGTGTGCGGGTTTAACTTGGTCCACTGAAACATGCTTGGCCGTGCCCCCAAAATCCACCACCAGGTGCTTAGTTCCCCGTTCCAGGCCGCGGCCGTCATAAGGGGGTTGCAGAGGGGGGCGGTGTGCGTCGTGACGCATGAACACGTAGTCCGCTGACTGCAGACCTGGGGGCACCTGGGACACCGGAGCGCCGTGTTGGGCGGTAGGGACGGGTGTGAAAGCTCTGACCCCGTCCAGCAAGGAGGCTCGTTGGTCCACAGCTGACCAGGAACGCGTTGCGTTGGGCATGAAATCGCCTGGGACTCGCAGCGGCGTGCTGTACACCAGCTCCGCAGAGGAGGCCTGTAGGTCTTCCTTCGGCGCGGTCCGCAGGCCCAGCATGACCCATGGGAGCTTGTCGACCCAGTTACAGTCTTTGAGAGTAGCCCGAAGCGCAGCCTTCATGGACCGGTGGAAGCGCTCACATAGGCCGTTCGCCTGAGGGTGGTAGGCGGTAGTGCGATGAAGCTTGACGCCCAGAGCCTCACCCACAGCATTCCATAGCTCTGAGGTAAACTGCGGCCCGCCCGCGGTCATATGAAAGGTGGGCAGGCGTACCGAAACGTGAGACCCACGACCTAATAAAAGCCCGGGCCATATCAGCAGACCTCGTGGATGCCAGGGGAACAGCTTCAGGCCAGCGCGTAGTCCTGTCCACCACAGTGAAGAGGTAGGTGAACCCATGGGAGGGGGGTAGAGGACCACCAGGTCGACGTGGACATGGTCAAATCGTCTCTCCGGTACTGCGAAGCTTTCCAGGGGCGCCTTAATGTGGCAGTGTATCTTAGCCCGCTGACAGGCAACACACGAGTCGGCTCACGCTTTCACGTCACTAAGTCCCTCCCACACAAACTTAGCAGAGGTCAGGCGCACGGATGGCTTACCGCCTGGATGAGAGAGGCCGTGCACAGCCTCAAACACGGGGCGTCTCCAGCTGTGCGGGACGATGGGCCTGGGCTGTCCTGTGGAGATGTCACACAGGAGGGTGACACCTGTGACGCTGAAAGGAATGTCCTGCAGGCAGAGCCCCGTGTCGAGGTGGACCGCTTCTATCACTGCCCTAGAGAGGTAGTCAGCCACCTGGTTAGATTTACCAGCGACGTGCTGGATGTCGTTAGTGAATTCCGAAATGTAGGAGAGTTGTCGCTGCTGGCGAGCGGTCCATGGCTCGGCCGTCTTGGACACAGCGAACGTGAGAGGCTTGTTGTCCACGTACGCAGTAAACTCGCGGCCCTCTAGCAGGAAACGCAAATGCCGGACGGCGAGCCAGAGACCGAGCAGTTCCCTGTCAAAAGTACTATACTTGCGCTCTCGGGGTGTAAGCTGGCGACTGAAAAAGGCCAAAGACTGCCAAGCCCCCTCACCCACCTACTGCTCGGGAACCGCACCAACAGCATAGTTCGATGCTGTAGGTGAAGGATGCGCTAGCAGGGTAGCCTGGGAGATCGCAGCTTTAGTCTCGGTGAACGCACGGTCCCGCTCTGCTGTCCAGCCGACCGCCTGGTTGGGGGACTTGCCTTTCAGCGCCTCGTACAGTGGCCGGATGATAAAGGCGGCTCGGGGAATGAAGCGGTGGTAGATGTCACCATCCCGCTAAACTCCCTGGGCGCACGAGCTGTTTGGGGGCGCGGAAAGGCCGCCACCGCTTCCACCTTTGAGAGCAGGAGGACTGCCCCGTCCCCAGTGATGCGGTGCTCGAGGAAATCGAAGTGCCCGAACCGGCACTTCGCAGGGTTGACGCTCAGCCCATGTTGGCTGAGGCGTGTGAAGAGGGCATGTGGATGGGACAGGTGTTCTTCCTCGCAGGCGCTGGCGATGAGTATGTCGTCCAAATAGACGAAGAGGAAAGGAAGACCACGGCGCACTGAATCCATCAGCCGCTGAAAGGACTGGGCCGCATTTTTGAGTCCAAATGGCATTCGTAGGAATTCAAATAGGCCGAATGGGGTAGTCACCGCTGTCTTGGGGATGTCCGAGGGGTGCACGGGAACTTGATGTTAACCACGGATCAGGTCGACTTTTGAGAAGACGCGTTTGCCAGACAGGTTTGCAGAGAAGTCCTGGATATGCGGGACAGGATAGCGGTCGGGCGTGGTGGCGTCATTTAGTCGGCGGTAGTCCCCGCATGGGCGCCAACCTCCATCAGGCTTAGCGGCGGATGATCCCCATCCGTTCCAGGTGCTCGAAGTCAGACTTGGCAATGGCGAGTTTGTCTGAGAGAGAGTTGGCTAGACCTGCATAGGCCGCTTCCCCCCGCGTACATGCGAAGGAGGAGAAGGTTAAGGCATCGACCAGACGGCTGTTCTGAATGTCCACTAGCAAAACCGTAAACGCACAAAAAATCAGCTCCGAGGAGGGGAAGCGTTACATTGGCCATGGCGAACTCCCACGTGGAACGTTGTCCACCAAAACACAGTTCTACAGACCGCACGCCGTAGGTGTGAATAGGGCTGCCGTCAGCCGTCGCCAACTGGGGGCCCCGCCCATGATGTCGACGTCAGTAGCAGGGAGCACGCTTCTCTGTGCGCTCGTGTCACAGAGAAATCGCCGACCGGAGATGGTGTCGAGGATGAAGAGTAGCCTGCTCGTATCGCAACACTCATGGCCACTACCGAGTGTTGGCCCTCTCGTTTCCCGTCGGCCTGTAGTTGCAGGGGGAACGGCACCGTTTAGCTTTCGCACCACGTCGAGCGTGGTACATAGAGTCCAGAGGGCTTGTAGCGGTCTGACGCTGTGGCGCCACCGTCATGCCACGCCCGCGATGTCGGCGGGGGGCCAGAGAAGGTAGGAGCCAGCACCCCGGCATGGGAGGAACGTTGTGTAGCGACGAAGAATCGGTCAGCCTCCTTTGCCAGCTCACGGGGATCAGTGATGGTGGAGTTAGCCAGCGCAGTCTGGACGTGGGGCGGCATGTTGCGCATAAACAGGAAACATGGCTTTTCTTGACCCAGTAGGTTTAACATCCTGCTCATGAGCTCCGATGGTTTGCCATCTCCCAAGCCATGAATTGCGAAGAGGCGACGTGCTCTCTCCGTTGTTGACAGTTCAAAAGTTTCAAGGAGGAGATGTTTAAGTGCCGCGTATTTACCATCGGCCGGTGGGTTGGTTATGAAAGCGCTTATCCTGGAAGCCGTAGCGCACCCCAGCCTGCGCGAACCATGTAGCCGCGCAAGACTCCCAAAAGTCGGGTAGCTTAATTGCAACGGCGTTCGTAGCCATAATGTGTGTGGTTTCAGAAAACTTATCCGAAAACCGACGTCGGGGTCACTAGTGTAGAGCCGAAGGAACGGAGAAGACCGTAGGTTCACACTTGAGCCGTGTAGGCAACTTTCTTTAATCCACGGTAAATCAGAGAGACAACAAAACCACAGCTCGACTGAGCGGAGGTGGCAAGAATAACCAGAAAACTGGCTGGGCAACCATGACTTAACCCTTAGTTCCTGGGTTGAATTCTTTCCCCAATACGTGTCCACCACAGCCTTTAAGATGAGTGCTTCACAACCTGTACTGGATGGCGGGTTGGTTTTCTGTCTCAATGCCATGTGGACACTGCTTGGCATCATGTTCATAAATGTTATGTCCATTATAATTCTGTTATCCTCTTTCAATGTTGTATTGTGTAAACTGCGTGAACACAACATCCATTGCACGCTGTCCGTCTTGGGAGAGAGATCCCTCCTCTGTTGCTCTCCCTGAGGTTTCTTCCTACTTTTTCTCCCCGTTAAAGGGGTTTTTAGGGAGTTTTTCCTCATCCGATGAGAGGGTCTAAGGACAGGATGTTGTGTTGCTGTTAAGCCCACTGAGGCAAATTTGTGATGTTGGGCTGTACAAATAAATTTGATTTGATTCTTTACAGTACATCTCCCCATGAGGGGGGTGTACTGTAAAAAAAAAGTGCAGAGTTGGGGGTACCAGGGGCGCGCGAAGCCTTGGCTCGTCTCCCTAGGAATGTTGCCGCTGGAGAGCAGTGGCGGTGACGGCAGCCATATCATCTGCTGCTGTTCTCTCTCTCGCACACGTAAAGAACTCAGGTTTGGGTCAAAACAAATCGAATTTCAAAGAGAATAAAACTTAAAAATAAATTACTGGGTCTTTTTTAGTTGTATTTATTTTTTTTTGGGGGGGGTAATATATTCTTTTGTTTACGGTTCCGTCTGTTTAACCCAGCCACTGGCAGTACAGTAAGTAAACCTTTGCTCTCCCGGAGCCCGTTACCAGTTCGCGCCGTAACATCCTCGTTGAAGTGGATTTGCTATTGTGGCGAATTCTACTAGAGTGTTTCTACTGCGCACTGAGGTGAGAGGCGGCCGACCAGGGAGCCGTAGCATCCGGAAGAAACTCCCCCGGAACCCGCAGGGGCTGGCCATACACCAGCTCAGCGGAGGAGGTCTGGAGGGCGCAGAGCGGCTTTCATGTCCCGATGGAACCGCTCACAAAGTCCGTTGCTCTGCGGGTTGTGCGCCGTAGTGCGGTGGATCTTCACCCCCAGGTGCTCAGCGACCGCCGTCCAGAGCTCCGAGGTAAACTGGGAGCCCCGGTCGCTCGTGATATGCCGAAAAGGGCCACCCAGCTGCCGTCGTGGAGGACAAGGGAATAGCCTCTGGCCCTGTCCACAATAGTGAGGAGGACCCAGGCTCTAACATCCTTACGGAGCCCAGGCCAAACGAACTTGACGCTCACCAGCTCGGTCGAGGCCTTCACTCCCGGGTGGGAAAGGCCGTGGACGGTGTCGAAAACTCGGCGCCGCCAGGAAGCAGGCACCAGGGGGCGCAGTTGACCGGTGGGGATGTCACAGAGGAGGGTGGTGTTGGCCGCGTCGAACGTCACGTCCTCCAGCCGTAGCGCCGTAGGGGTCGACCGGTAGTCTTGAACGGTCGCGTCCTTGGGTTGGTCCGCTGCCATAGCGGCGTAGTCGAGTCCCAAGTGAACGGCGTTAACAACTGCCCGTGAAAGGCAGTCGGCGACGAAGTTATCCTTGCCCGACACGTGTTGTATGTCCGTGGTAAACTCGGAAACCGCCGCGAGATGGCGCTGCTGACGCCCAGACCACGGTTCTGAGGTTTTGGCCATACAGAACGTCAGCGGTTTGTGGTCCACGAAAGCGGTGAACTGTCGGCCCTCCAATAGGAACACGGCCCCCACGGCGTAGGTATCCGTTGTAAGGGCTATGGGGGTGGTAGGCGACTGGTGAGCTAGCAGCGCAGCGTTGGCCAGCGCGGTCTTGGCGGCCACAAAAGCCTCGTCCATCCCCGAAGACCAGTCCAGCTCGTCCTTAGACTTCTTACCCCGCAGGGCCTCATACAGGGGACGCATGATGTGGGCGGCACGGGGCAGGAAACGGTTATAAAAGTTCACCATGCCCAGGAATTCCTGCAGCGACTGTACAGTGCGGGGGCGGGGGAACATGGTGACAGCCTCAACCCTGGCAGGGAGGGGAACGGCCCCCTGTGGAGTGATGTGGTGCCCGAGGAAGGTGATGGACGACTCCCCGAACTGACACTTAGCTGGGTTGATGATGAGGCCGTGTTCGCTGAGCCTGTCGAACAGCTGTCTGAGGTGCGTCATGTGTTCCTCCGCCGACGCGCTGGCCACGAGGATGTCGTCTAGGTACACAAACAAAAATGGCATGTCGCGGAGCACAGAATCCATAAGGCGCTGAAACGTCTGCGCCGCCCCTTTAAGACCGAAAGGCATACGTAAGAACTCAAAGAGCCCAAAGGGTGTGATGACAGCCGTTTTTGGGACATCCAGTGGGTGGACCGGCACTTGGTGATACCCCCGCACTAAGTCGATTTTGGAATAGATGGCAGCGCCCGCCAGGTGGGTAGAGAAATCTTGTATGTGCGGTATGGGGTACCGGTCGGGGGTTGTGGCATTGTTTAGGCGACGGTAGTCCCCGCACGGGCGCCAACCCCCGTCGGCCTTAGTAACCATGTGAAGAGGGGAAGCCCGGGGGCTGTCAGAACGGCGGACAATGCCGAGGCGCTCCATAGTCGAAAACTCCTCCCTGGCTATTGCGAGCTTGGCCGAGTCGAGGCGTCGGGCGCGGGCGTAAACTGGGGGGCCCACTGTGGTGATATGATGTTCCACGCCGTGCTTGGCCACCGCCGAGGAGAAGGTGTGTGTGGTGAGCTCGGGGAAATTGGCGAGCAGGCGTTGGTATGGATCCCCGGTGGAGAGTGTGTTAGCGAGGCACAGCGCTCCAGCCCCCCCAAGCGTGCAGGGGTATGACGCAAAAGAGACGGCATCAATCACGCGACAGTTTTTAACATCCACCAGCAGTTTGAAAGCACAGAGGAAATCCGCACCTAGGAGCGGGGTGGATACAGCAGCCATCACAAAGTCCCAGCCGAAACGTCGGCCGCCAAAACACACGTCCACATGTCTGATACCGTACGTCCGAATGGACGTGCCGTTGGCGGCGTCCATCTGGGGGCCGTGACTGTCGGTCATCGTGTCCACAGCTTGTGCTGGTAGTACGCTGCGTTGAGCGCCAGAGTCAACCAGCAGCCGCCGGCCCGACAAGGAGTCTCTGATGAACAGCAGCTTGCAGTCACGGCCGGCGCCCATAGCCATTAACGAGCGCCGGCCTTGGCGTTTCCCTGAACCCTGTAACTGCAGGGTTTGCGACACTGTTTTGCTTTTGCCCCAAACCTGGCATGGTAATAACAGAGGCCGTCGTCAGGTTGGCGGCAGGCTGTCACCGCAGCAAAGGTGTCCATACAGTCGTACACAGGTGGTGGTGGGGCGGTCTTGTGGGGTAGCAGGGCATGCACAAACTGTTGCCGGTTGGCCAGGAAAACCCTGTCTGCTTTAGCAGCCAGAGAACGGTAGTCCTTGGAGGCGGCGAGAGGAGAACTGGTCAGTGCTGTGCGTACAGGTGCGGGGAGCTGCCTCAGAAAAATGCGTGTGAAAAGAAAGGCCGGATCAGCCGATCCCAGCACAGACAGCATTTTTTCCATTAACTCAGACGGTTTGCCGTCGCCGAGGCCATTCAGGGACAGTAAACGGTCTGCCTTCTCCAGCTCCGACAGTTCTAATAGTTTCAGGAGGAATGTCTTTATAGCATCGTACTTGCCAGCAGCTGGCGGAGCTTCCAACAGCGTCATTGCTCGCGCCGTTGTCGATGCGTCTAACGCCGCCACTACGTGGAAGTACTGCGTTGCATCCTGCGTTATCCCTCTCAGCTGGAACTGGGCTTCCACATGTTGAAACCACGGCCGTGGATTATGCTGCCAAAAGTCGGGTAGCTTCACAGTAGCGGCGTAAATGCTAGCGTTAGCAATAGCCATGTTGTTAGCACCGGCGTCGGAAGCGGGTACCGCGGCAGCATTATTCCCGGCGTCTTCATTGTCAGACATACTCGTATTAGTAGTTCGACCACGTCGGGGTCACCAATGTGGAATTAGAAAACAACGAGACAGGAGACGTGAGAGTAGACGTAGTCGAGGTAGTTTACTAGCTCCAACTTAGCATGTCATACATTCGACAACGACACTGAACTGTGAACCGGAAGCGGAAGTGCATTATCTGACCCCTCGCCTCTTCCCTTAAAGGTACAACGTCCTCTTAGGTGAATGTCTCTCGCTATATAGATGTGGGTCACCACAACATATGTGTTTCAGATAGCGGTGATGTGGTGGAAGGTAATGGGGACGTTATGAGAGAAGTTGTATTAGACAACATGCTATTTCCCACCATGAGGGTAAAGAGTTGGCGAATAGATAAGGTCGCTTCGGTGGCCAAGAAAAGGGGGGGGGGCTAAGACCCATAAAAACTTGTCTGTTTTGACTTGCGGTCATTAAAAGCTTACTTGTTATCTCCGAAAGGTTGGCTAAGAAGTCCATTATTTAAACAAGTCACAACGGTGTCAGAAGTGGGATGGACTTCTTTAGAGAGCAAACGTTGGCCGAAGGGCGTAACCGAAAGTCGGCCGGTGAGCGCATGGAAATCGCTGCTCTCGAAAAGGAGATCAGAAGTCTGCTCTGTCTGCCAGATGGGAGTAGCGCAGTGCGGCCTCAGGAAGGGGGAGACCCGTGCCCACCCCTGAGTGCGGTAGACGCGCTGGGTAATGTCCGAGGGGCGGAGTCCCAAGGAAATGGAAAATGTCTTCTCTTTCAGAGCGAGTCCAATGAGGAGTCCCCGCCGCGGCCTGCCCCGACTGTGCGACGAAAAACAGCAGGCGCTTCAAGCCACGGGGAAGCCACCAGAAGCAAGTTGGACATGACCCGTGGAGAGACAGCCACCAGCGGCGGCCATCAGGAGCAAGTTGGGCACGACTGGAGAGTATGTCACCAGGGGGAAACATCAGCAGCAAGCTGGACAAGATCTACAGAGAGGGAACTTCAACCCAAGTTACACACTGCCCCATTTGCCACTACTGGAGAGTGGAACACACCTTGCAGATATGGTTCCAGTACAAACCTCACCAACTGTACCCGACCCCTGGCCAAGCCCAAACACTCCCTCCGTGAAGTTGGGGCACTACGACGGGAGCTCCAGCTGGGAAGGATTCCTTGCTCAGTTCAACCCGATTGCTAGGGTGATGAGATGGACAGAAAATCAACAAGTAGTCAACCTAGCAGTAGCCCTGGAGGGAGAAGCAAGGCAGGCACCTGGCGGCTGGAGAGATATCACTGGGGGCGCTAACCACTGCCCTGGGTCGCCGGTTTGGCAACACCCAATCGTTGATTAGCCTCCGGGATCAACTCCATTCAAGACAGAGACAAGGCCAGGAGAAGTTGGGTAACCTGGTGGCTGACATTCAACGCCTGGTTAGCCATGCGTATCTTGATATACCCCAATCTGCCATCCAATGCCTGAGCCTGGATTCCTTCCTACGGGCTTTACAGCCACCTCACCTCAGGCAACAGGTGCGGCTTGCAAAGCCACTCACCATTGAAGAGGCGCTGCGTAGGGCAGAGGAGGTGGAGGCCATTATGGCGGAAAAAGGAGCGGCCCCAACACTGCACCATCATGTGCGGGCACTGCAGGAAAGTGAAGAGGGGCCACGCACATTCGTCCAGGCAACACGACGAGCAGAGACATTTCTGTGCCGGGGCTGTGGGCACCAAAGAAGGCAGTGTCAGAAGACAAACACACGCTTTTACCAACGAGTACGGAGGCCTGTCACCCAAGTAGTCGTGTAATGTCCGTAGACGCCTTGTCTTACTGACATAAGAATAATTCAAGAACGAGCCGACTTCGTAGGTTCTTAACTGTGTAGCTTTTACTAGCGTTCATCCGACATACAACCTTCATAACATGCGCTTCTAACTTCCTCGTCTCACTTCCTGTATACGTCACACGCACTGCACGTACACCCGTGAGTAGGTCAAGTTAAACACGTGACCTTTCATTCATTACATCTCCCCCTCTAAGATGATTTTCTAACCTGTATATCACCCCCCTTTTCACAAAAAAAATAAAAAATCCCCCACAGTACACAAGTCCATACGCCTCACAAATCCAGCCGGATTGCTGGCTTGCTCACCCTGCCAGAGCGAGTAACATATGGTGTGGAAGTTGGCATTTCTGCTGCTCGGGACTCATCCGTGTTTCCACTCTCCCCTGGAGTGACATGGTCAGGATCCCTGCTGACAAAGGTGAGTGTTTTAGGTGTGGCCAACAGGTGGCGCCTGTTCCTTCTGTAATGTTCACCTTGAGCTGTCTCTACTATGTAGGATCTGGGAGTGGAGCTCTGACTGTGAACAACTGCTGGCATTGTCCATGTTTTCTGTCCATCAGGTTTGGTGAGTACTGCGTCACCCGAGTTCAGTGGGCGCAGTGTCCGCACGCCGTTCCTGCGGTTGTAGTAGAAAGCCTGCCTCGATTTGGCTGCGGCGTCAGCGGTTTTGATCAGTTCCTCTTTAGGCCAGGCCGGTTTCAGGTTATGCTGCAATGTGGGTAAGGTGGTTCTGAGTCTCCTACCCATGAGCAATTCCGCTGGACTGGCTCCAGTGGAAGAAGAGGGTGTAGCTCTGTATGTCAACAGGGCGAGGAGAGGGTCTTCCTGCCTTAATATGCTTTTGGCTATCTGAACAGCCCTCTCTGCCTGTCCATTACTCTGGGGGTAGTGTGGGCTTGAAGTCACATGGATGAAATCATAATCCTCACTGAACCTCCTCATCTCTTCTGAAACTAGCTGTGGCCCATTATCACTAACTACAATTTCAGGGATACCAAAACGTGCAAATGTAGCCTTCAGCCTAGCTACAACCTGACTGCTAGTAGTTGTTGGTAGATTTAGGATCTCCAAAAACCTGGAATAATAGTCAGACACTATCAAGTAGTTTTGCTTTTTGTACTCA
Organism: Lampris incognitus; assembly: GCF_029633865.1. NCBI lineage: Eukaryota > Metazoa > Chordata > Actinopteri > Lampriformes > Lampridae > Lampris > Lampris incognitus. Next base: position 83,595 of record NW_026611097.1, read on the forward strand.
CACAGGTCTATGCCAACTTTCTGCCATGGTCTGGATGGGAGCTCACTTGACATTAAAGGCTCTTTTCTCTGTGTGTTCTTGTGTTCTCTGCAGAATTGACATTGCTGTATCTTTGTTGTAATGTGCTCTGTCATTTTGGGCCACCACACTGACTGGCTAGCTCTCTCTCTGCACTTAACTATCCCCTGGTGCCCGTCGTGTATTCTGTCTAAGATCACCTCCCTCATCTCTGTGGGAATGACGATACGACTGCCTCTGATGACTAAACCATCTACCGCAGATAACTCCCCTCTCACCTGATAAAAGTCTCTGACTGTCTCCGGCACTTTATCGACATACTCAGGCCAGCCGTGTCTGATGAAGCCCAACACTGTCTGGAGCTGCAGATCCCCATCCGTGCTCTGTTTTATCTCCTGCATCCTTTGAGGTGTGGCAGGCACCTGGCACACGATGGCATCAATATGCGCTGCAACATCATCATGAGAAGCACCATCTCCGTAGCACTGCTCTGGGCCTCTGGAGAGTGCATCAGCCACAGCTAAAGTCTTGCCTGGTGCGTATTCAGCCACTGCATTGAAACGCATCAGCCTCATTAACAGTCTCTGGCACCTAATGGGCACATTATCCAAGTATTTGCTGTTCATGAGAGGCACTAGTGGTTTATGATCGGTGACAAGTCTGAAATTGTCAAGCCCAAACAAGTACTTCTCGAACCTTTCACATGCCCAGACGCTGGCTAAGCACTCTTTCTCGATCTGTGCGTACCTTGTCTCTGCGTCACTCAGCCGTCGGGAGCAGTAGGCCACGGGCTTCCAGTGTTCCCCATGCTGCTGGAGCAGAACGCCTCCCAGCCCGTAGCTGCTGGCATCTGCTGACACCACCGTAGCCTTAGTGACGTCGTAAAAGGTGAGTACCGGGGCGGTGGCGAGTGCTGCTTTAAGGTCTTGGAATGCTGTGTTCTGTGCAGGTCCCCACAGCCACTCTGTCGTTGCTTTAAGCAGTCCATAAAGCGGCTGACCTACAGTGGACAGCTCTGGGACGTATTTTGCCAAATAGTTCACCATCCCGAGGAACCTCTTGAGTTCCGTCACGTTCTGGGGCTGAGGAAAGTTCTCTATTCCGGCCACTTTGTCCGGGTCAGGTCTGATGCCTGCCTCGTTGGTGATATGACCAAGGAAGCGGACTTGTTTCTGTTTGAACTTGCATTTCGCTTGGTTCAGTTTGAGACCTGCTGTTTCAATGACCCCCAGCGCCTCTGCTAGGCGCCTGTCATGGATTTCCTCAGTCTCTCCATGTATAAGGATGTCATCCATGTACACCTCTGTGCCCTCTAGCCCGGTCAGAGTTTCCGCCATCTTTCTCTGGAAAATCTCTGGAGCACTCGTTATACCAAATGGAAGGCGGCAGAAAGCATACCTCCCAAATGGGGTGATGAAAGTGGTGAGCCCCCTGCTGTCTTCATGCAAGGGGATCTGGTAAAACCCACTTGCTGCATCCAACGTTGTGAAGAACTTTGACCCTGCGAGCCTTGGCATTATTTCCTCCATAGTGGGCAGCACATATTTCTCACGTTTCACCGCTCGATTCAGCCTCCTGAGGTCAGCGCAGCAGCGAACCTCTTTCTTGTTCGGTTTCAGCACCGGCACCATAGCGGCGCACCATTCTGTGGGCTGAGTCACTTTTTCAATAATGCCCTCATTTTCCATGCGCTGCAGTTCTTTCTTAACCAGTGGTACAAGTGGCAGCGGTATCCGTCTGGCTGTATGCACCGCGTATGGCTGGGCACCCTCCACCAGAGCTATTTTCACTGGGTCTGTTTTCAGCAGTCCACTTGAACCGAAAACTCCACTGACCTCATTCATCCACTTCACTAGACCCATCTCCACTGCCTCTGGACGACTCAGCAGACAGCTGCCTCTCCCCTTGATCACATACACTGGAAAGGAGTATTGTTTCTCCTTGTAGTTGGTTGTGGCTTGAAACTGTCCTATGCAGCTGATGTTTCCACCTGGGCTTATGAAGCATGTGTCAGGAGGTCCCAGTTTTATGTTTGGCTTCAGCTTTTTAAATGTCCCTTGGTTGATAACAGTAGCGTCAGCCCCCGTGTCAATTTTGAAGGTTATTGGTACATCACTTATTGTTAAACTAACAGTCCAATCTTCCTGACTGCTCTCTTTGCCAACTTCTCCCAGAAAGTACAGCTGTTTAACCTCTTCAGTGACTTCTCTCACCGCTTTAGAGTGACATACACGCTCCCAATGTCCCTTTTTATGACACTTGTTGCACTTACTGTTCGTTGCAGGACACTTCCGCTCATCGGTGTGCTGCGTCTTGCCGCACCTCCCGCATTCATCTACTTTGTTGGTTGCAGGTCTGCTGCCACCATGACGCTGTCCGCCCTTTTTGTTTTGGCGTTCGTCCCGCCATCGGACAACATTGACGTTAGCCAGCTGGGCCTCTGGTTGGTTAGCTTGGAGGCTGAGCTGCTTTGTTATTGCCTCCGCCTGGCGCACTTGTTCAATGACTTTCACCAGAGTAAGGTCCGCTGTGAGCTGGAACTGACGGGAGAGCACCTTATCTTTTATGCCCACTACCAGACGATCTCTGATATGTTCATCCCTCTTGTCCCCAAACTCACAGTGTTCAGACAGCTCATACAATGTCCGGATGTACATCTCCGCTGTCTCTCCTGGCTACGTTGATAGAAGCACGCCCTCTCATGTATGATGTTACGGCGGGGAATAAAGTAGTCGTCGAACTTTTTCAGTACGATATCATAGTCCACTTTATCACCCTCCGCCGCGAAGTCAAACGAGCTGAATATATTTTCAGCCTCGCTGCCCATTGCATAAATCAGCGAACTCACTTGAATCTCCCCGTCGTCTTTATCCAGCTTTGTCGCGAGCCTGAAGCGCGAAAACCGTTGTTTCCACTCCGGCCATTCAACGGGGCAGTCAAACTTGAATTCACTCGGCGGATTAAACTTCGGTATGACCGCTCGTGTTCCGATACACAGACTATTCTGACACCATGTAATGTCCGTAGACGCCTTGTCTTACTGACATAAGAATAATTCAAGAACGAGCCGATTTCGTAGGTTCTTAACTGTGTAGCTTTTACTAGCGTTCATCCGAGTTACAACCTTCATAACATGCGCTTCTAACTTCCTCGTCTCACTTCCTGTATACGTCACACGCACCACACGTACACCCGTGAGTAGGTCAAGTTAAACACGTGACCTTTCATTCATTACAAGTCGCGTCTTCTGAACCGGGAAACGACCAAGTGTCGGCCTAGAGGGGGACTGGCCGGCCCACACAACCTCTCCCTGGAAGGCTGGGGGACATTCGTCCAGGTAAAGATGGGGAAGATGTTATGCTCGCGCACCAGAACCTGACCCGTGTGGCGAAACCCAAGACAGACAGACACGAGATGACTTCAAAATCCACAACGGGAGGTTTTATTGTGGGAGGGAAATGTATGGTGAAAAAAGGCGTTCTGTTAGTGGGATGTGTGAATAAACTATGTGTGGTGTCCCGTGGTTTGCGTGTATAACTATGTGTGAGTGTTTTTAGCCAATGTGTGGTGCGGTATGTAAATGACCAGGAGGTGTTGAAAAAATGTGCGTGCACCTGGCGAGAAAGTCCAGTCCGTGATCCAAGAGGGGTTGTCCGAGAAAGTCCAGGTCCGAGATCCGGGAAGTCGAGTCCGAAAGGAGGGGTCCAGATAGAGGGACAAGGGGGGAGATCGCAGAAGAGGTCCGGGGAGAAACGTGAAGGTCGCTGGGGACGAGGGAGCCGTGGAAATGGCGGAGGGAGAGTCTTGGGAGGAAACAGAGACACGAAGATAAGACACTGGGGAATAAACAGAATGCAAGGAACGCTGGAGGGCTTGTCAGAACTTTACCGCAGGGTTCAGTACGTCGAAGCACTGAGAGACGTTCTGGGAGGCTAATTGTAGAAGGCTGCCTGATTGCCACAGGTGTGCCTGATGGATGATGGCAAACACCTGGTGCAGTGCAGCGCTCGTCTCCTCAGAGCGCGAGCCGAGCGCTCGGATGTTTCCGGCACGTCCGAGCTGGGGGAGTGGCTTGAACGTGCCGGGGAGGCAGCTCGGGGCGGTGTAACCACAACAGGACCCCCCCCTCCTACGGGAGACACCGGGCGACCGTCCGATGGCGTTGGGGTGGGCCCGATAGAACTCCTCCAGGAGTGCGGGGTCGGCCAGGTAGGACCGGGGAACCCAGCTGCGGTCCTCGGGCCCGTAGCCAACCCAGTCCACCAGGTATTGGTACCCACGCCCCCGGCGGCGTACGGCGAGTAGCTGGTCGACATCCCAGACCATGTCACCACCGTCGAGGACCCTGGGGGGTGGAGGAGCTTGGACAGGGGGAGACAGGGGGCTGGTGGCTACCGGTTTGAGGCGCGAGACATGGAAGACGGGATGGATCTTGAGTGAGTAGGGAGATGGAGACGCACCGCCGAAGGGTTGACGATGCGGTCGATGGTGTAGGGACCGACGTAGCGGGGAGCCAGCTTCCGGTTGAGGGTAGGGAGGGGCAGGTCCCGGGCCAAGAGCCATACCCTCTGGCCAGGTCGATAAGCTGGGGCCGGCACTCCGCCGGTTGGCGCTGCGCCGGGCCCGCTCTGTAGCTCGCAACATAGCGGCCCGGGCGGTCTTCCAAACGTGCCGACATCGGCGGAGATGGGCCCTCGTGGACGGGACCGCCACCTCCAACTCCTGATGGGGGAACAGAGGGGGTTGATAGCCCAGGGAACACTCGAAGGGGGACAAACCGGTAGCCGAACTCTCCATGGAGTTGAGCGAGTACTCCACCCAGGGCAGGTACTTGCTCCAGGAGGCGGGGCTGCTGGTGGTAACGCAACGCAAAGCCGCCTCCAGGGCTTGATTGGCCCGCTCTGCCTGCCCATTGGTCTGGGGGTGATACCCGGAGGAGAGGCTGACCGTGGCCCCAATCCCCTTACAGAAGGCCTGCCATACCTTCGAAGTGAACTGGGGACCACGGTCAGAGACAATGTCCAGGGGAATCCCATGGGGTCGGACGACGTGGGAGACGAGAAGGTCCGCCGTCTCGGCTGCAGAGGGGAGTTTGGTGAGGGCAACAAGGTGGACGGCCTTGGAAAACCGGTCGACAATGGTCAGAATGGTGTCATTGCCTTGGGACACGGGGAGGCCAGTTACAAAGTCCATTGCAATGTGGGACCAAGGTCGGCCGGGGACAGGAAGGGGGCGCAGGAGACCTGCTGGAGGGCGATGGAGAGCCTTGCTGCGGGCGCAGGTGGTGCAGGCTGCCAAGAACTCTCTGGTGTCTACCTCCATGGTGGGCCACCAGAAACCCCTGCGGATGAAGGCCGCCGTTCGGTAGACACCGGGGTGGCAGGCAAGATGGCTGGAGTGGCCCCACTCCAGCACCTGGGGCCGGACAGAGGGAGGCACAAATAGCCCGTTCCGGGGTCCATTGCCTGGGTCGGGCTGGGCGCGCTGGGCCCTTCTCACCACTGATTCGATGGCCCAGGTGACGACACCCACCACCCGGGCCGGGGGAAGGATGGTGTCTTGGGCGTCAGGGGACCCCACGGGAAACAGACGGGAGAGGGCGTCTGCCCTGACGTTCTTGGTGCCCGGGCGGTAGGTGAGGGTGAAGTCGAACCGGCTGAAGAAGAGAGCCCAGTGCGCCTACCTGGGGTTGAGCCTCTTAGCCGTCCGTACGTAGGTCAGGTTCTTGTGATCGGACCATACGATGAACGGCTGCCCTGCTCCCTTCAGCCAGTGTCTCCACTCCTCTAGGGCGGCGTGGACGGCCAGCAACTCCCTGTTGCCGATGTCGTAATTCTTCTCCGCAGGACTGAAACGCCGGGAGAAGAAGGCGCACGGGTGGATCTTCTGGTCCTCCTCCGACCGCTGGGAGAGGACGGCTCCCATGCCCGTGTCCGATGTGTCCACCTCCACGATGAACTGCCTGCACGGGTCCGGGTGGGCGAGCACCGGAGCCGTTGTGAACAGCCTCTTCAGGGCCAAGAAGGCGGCTTTTGCCTCCGAGGTCCAGAAGAAGGGGCGGAGGTTGGAGGTGAGTGCAGTGAGGGGGGCGGCCACACGGCTGAACCCCCAGATGAAGCGCCGGTAGAAGTTTGCAAACCCCAGGAAGCGCTGGAGTTGCGTCCTGTTGGTGGGCCGTGCCCACTCCTCCACTGCTCGGGTCTTCCTGGTGTCAGTGCGGACGAACCCCTTCTCCACGATGTGGCCAAGGAACTCCACGGAGGCGGAGTGGAACACGCACTTCTCGGCTTTCACGAAGAGCCTGTTCTCCAGCAGCCGTTGGAGGACCAGGCGGACATGCTGGTGGTGTTCCTCCTCAGTCCTGGAAAACACGAGGATGTCATCCAGGTACACCACCGCGAACGTGTTCAGCATGTCCCGGAGCACGTCGTTGACCAATGCCTGGAAGACGGCCGGGGCGTTGGTGAGGCCGAAGGGCATAACGAGGTACTCGAAATGCCCTAGGTGGGTGTTGAAGGCCGTCTTCCATTCATCCCCTTCCCGGATGCGCACCAGGTGGTACGCGCTGCGCAGGTCCAGCTTCGTGAACACCGTGGCGTGAGTGAGTGGCTCGAACGTGGAACTCATAAGGGGGAGTGGATATTTATTTTTCACCGTGATATTATTTAGCGTTCGATAATCTATGCAAGGCCTCAGGCTGCCCTCCTTCTTTGCCACAAAAAGGAAGCCCGCCGCCACCGGGGAAGACGAGGGCCTTATGATTCCTGAGGCCAGGGACTCTGTGATATAATTGCGCATAGCCTCCTTCTCCGGGACAGATAGGTTATACAACCGACCGGTGGGAAGGGCGGCCCCGGGAAAGAGATCTATGGCACAATCATAGGGACGGTGAGGGGGGAGGGAAAGTGCACTGTCTTTACTAAATACAGGGGCTAAATCGTGATAAATGGAAGGAACACCAGTGAGATCCGTGGGAGGAGGCACGGGTCTGAGGCCGCTGGACGGGGAGTGGGCGGAGCGAAGGCAGTTGGCATGACACGCAACGCTCCAACCCAAAATCCGCCCTGTAGACCAAGAGATGTAGGGATCGTGCCATTCCAACCACGGTCTTCCTAACACCAGGGGCGCTGTGGGGGCGTGCAAAACCAAGAAACGGATAGCTTCCACGTGATTACCCGAAAGCGTGAGGGTGAGGGAAGCAGTGCTGTGTGTGATCTTACCAAGTGAACGACCATCTAGGGCTTGGGCTGTGAGGGGTGTGTCTAGGGGGACGAGTGGAATGCCGGCCTGCCGGGCCAGCGAGATGTCCATCAAACACTCGTCCGCCGCCGAATCCAGGAGTGCACCAACAGACAGTGAGTGGTTACCTCAGGTGAGAGTGACCGGAAAAAGGTGGTTGTGCTCCTTGGGCTGGGGCTGAGGAAGGGTCGTCAGGCTCACTAGGACACCCCTCACTAGTGAGCCGGGTCTTTTTGGGCGAGTCGGGCAGGCCTTGATATAGTGGCCCGACCTCCCGCAGTAGAGGCAGAGGTGGCCATGCATCCTCTGCTCCCTAACCTCCAGCGGGAGCCGTGACCGACCCAACTGCATGGGCTCCTCCTCCGGCCTGGATCCAGAAGCCACCCAGGGTTGCGAGGGGGAATGTGAGGGTGGAGAGAGCCCACGGGACGCTGACCCAGGGAAGGCACCGGTAGGACGGACGGGGGTTGGTCTATGGGAGGGGCCAGCGCGCGGTGCGCGTTCCTGGCGCCGCTCCCGCAGCCGTTCGTCCATCTGGAGGGCGAGGGTTACGAGCTCGTTGAAGGAGGCAGGGCGGTCCCGAACGATGAGATCTTTGATGGGCTCGCTCAGCCTCCTCCTGTACGCGCTCTTGAGCGCAGTGTCATCCCACCCACTGTCTGTCGAGAGTATCCTTACCTCAAAGGAATAATCTGCCACCGACCTGGCTCCCTGTTGGATGGAATGGAGGCGGCCGGCAGCGTCCTGCCCGTCAGCTGGGTGGTCGAACACCAGATTGACCTCGCGGCGGAAGGCACCATAGTCCGAGGCGAGCTGCTCGGTATGGCCTACCGCCGCTATGGCCCAGCTGAGGGCTTTGCCGGTGAGGAGGGACATGACAAGGGCTACCTTGGTCTCTCCTGTCCTATACCTAGCTGGCTGGTGTTTGAACAGGAGCTCACACTGACCAAGGAAACCCCTGCACAGCTCGAACTCGCCACCGAAGGCCTTGGGGCAGGGGAGGTTAGGCTCTCACCGGGGGTCCAGTGGGGGAACTCGGAGGAGGGGGAACGTCGGGACCAGAAACGGGGAAACCGGAGGCCGAGCTGGGGGCAGAGACCGAGGCCAGGGCAGGGTGGTCACTCATCCTGGAGACCGCTGTGGAGAGTGCAGCGATCTGCGCGGTGAGGGCATCTAACGCGCTCGTCGCGGCCTGGGAGCCGGACTGAAGATCGCTGATCTCTCCGGTGACACGGGTGAAGGCAGTAGTAAGCTCTGAGCGGAGAGAGGCAAGTTGGCAACTGTGACTTCTTACTACTGCCTCTAGGGGGACAGGGCTCTGGAGCGTCACAGGGACCGTCCGCTCCTTGGGTTTGCCTGGGTCCATAATGGCTTCGACGTTCTGTTATGCTCGCGCACCAGAACCTGACCCGTGTGGCGAAACCCAAGACAGACAGACGCGAGATGACTTCAAAATCTACAAAGGGGGGTTTTATTGTGGGAGGGGAATGTATGGGGAAAAAAGGCGTTCTGTTAGTGGGATGTGTAAATAAACTATGTGTGGTGTCCCGTGGTTTGCGTGTATAACTATGTGTGAGTTTTTTTAGCCTATGTATGGTGCTGTATGTAAATGACCAGGGGGTGTTGAAAAAATGTGCGTGCACCTGGCGAGAAAGTCCAGTCCGTGATCCAAGAGGGGTTGTCCGAGAAAGTCCAGGTCCGAGATCCGGGAAGTCGAGTCCGAAAGGAGGGGTCCAGATAGAGGGACAAGGGGGGAGATCGCACCTGGTGGGGGAGATCGCACCTGCACCTGGTGCAGTGCAGCGCTCGTCTCCTCCGAGCGCTCGGATGTTTCCGGCACGTCCGAGCTGGGGGAGTGGCTTGAACGTGCCGGGGAGGCAGCTCGGGGCGGTGCAACCACAACACTGGGGAATAAACAGAATGCAAGGAACGCTGGAGGGCTTGTCAGAACTTTACCGCAGGGTTCAGTACGTCGAAGCACTGAGAGACGTTCTGGGAGGCTTCTTGTAGAGGGCTGCCTGATTGCCACAGGTGTGCCTGATGGATGATGGCAAACACCTGGTGCAGTGCAGCGCTCGTCTCCTCAGATCGCGACCCGAGCGCTCGGATGTTTCCGGCACGTCCGAGCTGGGGGAGTGGCTTGAACGTGCCGGGGAGGCAGCTCGGGGCGGTGTAACCACAACAGGTTCCTTTACATTACTTGATGACCACTACAGCAAAGATGCAAAACGTGCAAGAGAAGCTCGCAGGTCTGCCAATGAAAGATTGGTGGACTTCATCACGAAGCTGAAGGGGTCGGACAAACGGCTACTGGTATGATCAGTGTTGTAGTCGAGTCACTGAACCTCGAGTCCGAGTCGAGTCATCAGTGCTCAAGTCCAAGTCGAGTCACGAGTCATGAAAATCAGGACTCGAGTCGGACTCGAGTCCGAGTCCTGGACTCGAGTACTACAACACTGGGTATGATACCAATAATAATAATGCTTGGACATAAAAACAATTCTAATTGCAAAAAAGATGTTGTGGTTACACCGCCCCGAGCTGCCTCCCCGGCACGTTCAAGCCACTCCCCCAGCTCGGACGTGCCGGAAACATCCGAGCGCTCGGCTCGCGCTCTGAGGAGACGAGAGCTGCACTGCACCAGGTGTTTGCCATCATCCATCAGGCACACCTGTGGCAATCAGGCAGCCCTCTACAAGAAGTCTCCCAGAACACCACTCCGGGCTTCGACGTACTGAACCCTGCGGTAAAGTTCTGACAAGCCCTCCAGCGTTCTTTGCATTCTGTTTATTCCCCAGTGTCTTATCTTCGTGTCTCTGTTTCCTCCCAAGACTCTCCCTCCGCGACTTCCACGGCTCCCCGCGTCTCCCTCGTCCCCAGCGACCTTCACGTTTTTCCCCTGACCTCTCCTGCGATCTCCCCTCTTGTCCCTCTATCTGGAATCCCTCCTTTCGGACTCGACTTCCCGGATCTCGGAGCCGGACTTCCTCGGACAACCCCTCATGGATCACGGACTGGACTTTCTCGCCAGGTGCACGCACATTATTTCAACACCTCCTTGTCATTTACATACCGCACCACACATAGGCTAAGAACACTCACACATAGTTATACACGCAAACCACGGGACACCACACATAGTTTATTCACACATCCCACTAACGGAACGTTTTTTGCACCATACATTCCCCTCCCACCATAACACCGCCCTTTTTGGATTTCGAAGTCATCCTGTATCTGTCTGCCTTGGGTTTCGCCACACGGGTCGGGTTCTGGTGCGCGAGCATAACAAAAGATGATCAAAGCCTGATCTTCTGCAGTGCATTTATTTGACATGGTCTTTGTTTCTGTAGGAAATAATCACAGGTGAAGGCAGCTCCAAGTGGCTGGTGAATTTCAGGTCTACGAAACCAGACAGGGTCTTCACCTACCTGGAAGAGGACGACCAAATTGATGAAGCTTTTAAGCACATCAACTTGGTCCTCAAAGGAGCAACAAAATGTGCACCTTATGTCGACAGAGTTCCAGAGAGTCAGCTTCGTGTTGGATGTGCTGATGCCTAAGGTGAGGTTTAACTCCAGTTACATTGATTTCAACTCAACCATCTGATCTTAGTTACATTGATTTCAATACTTGTCTGTTTATCCAGTCATCAAAGCCTGTATTATAACTGTTAAAGGGCATTCCGCGATTTAGTGAATGGGTTATGCTCGCCCCACCACTAATTTGTATTGTGTTGTAAATATGGGAGCCCTTTTAACTGGAGGTTATCTATCTCTACCAGGCCATTGTCCACGCTCTTGTGGCAGTGGACAACCTCTCTCTAGCTGAGGCAAAGAGAAGATTTAACGCGGGACCATTGTATGATGAAAGGTACAAATGTCTGAAATCAGTCTACCACTTTGTTCCTAACACCCCCTAGCTGTGTTAATATTCATGATACACCATGACTTCTCATGTCCCATCGATTGTATTTCTTCTCTCCTTTTCTCTCTTTTCTTTTCCCAATGTATTCTTTAGTGAAGTGCAAGAATTTAATGATATTATCAAGATGCAGAAGAAGCAGTAGATCGACGCCGAGCATTTATATTTTTATTTCTATTTTATTTTATTTTTATTTTATTTTATTTATGTTTATTATTATTGTTATTGTAACCGGTTATTTTCTTGCCCGGTGCGGGATTCGAACGGAGTGTACTGCACCACAAGGCGACATCACTAACCGCTCGGCTAAAGGGTCAGACCCGTTAGCTAGGGACTAACGTGTCTTATTAGTAGTTTACATTATTATTATGTAAAACCTCAACCACATTCTGTAAAATGCTGAACCCGATGATAACACTGAAAAATAATAAAATAAATTGCTTAAAAAAGAAAAGAAAAGAAAAAAAGAAATGTGCGTCTGCCTTGGGGGCCCTCCACCCCGGGGACCCCCACCAAGCCCCTGGTCACAGATGTTTACCATGTGAAGATGTCAAATGTTGCGCACAATGTCACATGAATAAAGATTATTGTTATATTTAACCATATTATCAAGAGACAGTGGATCGAGGCCGAGCATAAAGGCAGGGGTGACTTGCATGTGTAAATGTATTGTTTAGTGTGTTAATTTTATTCTTTGACATTAACTAGTTCAACAAGCCTGTTCATTGACCGTTATTCGCATCGCATACGTGAACGTGTTCTTTCACAGTAGCCTTGGCTAAGTTTAGTCTCTTTACACAATACTGAGGTGCTTTGATAACAACATGTACAAATATGTGTACTGGTTTATTTACATGGATAGACAACATGAATGTAATGGTTAGAAATGTGCGTCTGCCTCAGGGGCCCTCCATCCAGCCCACCACCCCGGGGACCCCCACCAAGCCCCTGGTCACAGATGTTTTTCATGTGAAGATGTCAAATGTTGCGCACAATGTCACATTAATAAAGATTATTGTTATATTTAACCCAATTTATTGTTTGTACATGCATATTAATCCTTAATAGAGTGGGATATCCCACTGTTATTATGGCTAAAACAAATGGTCTCATTGTCATATGTAGCTTAGACTGTGTGCACAACGGCACTGGTAATTGTAAGATTTGACTTGTATGAGAGGAAATGCCAAATTTCTCAATTGAGTACACATCACATTCGGGATCAGCTTGATAGGTTTTGAAGGTATTTTACGTTTAGACATTGAATACTAAAAGCCTATGTTGACTTAACTACTACTTCACCTGGGCCCTATACTACAAAGTGAGTTTGTGTGTGTTTGTAAGTTTCGGTAGATAGCCCCTTCAGTCTCATTTGTCCCAGCAGTAGATAATGGCAGGTTTTATGGGTGTGTTTAAACTGTGGTTAGATAAGGCACCATGTTATCAGAGCCTGTGTATTGTGCTCACAGTGTTTGCTCAAAGGGGCATCTGTTTGCCATTGAGTCTAGGTTATTTTGCCCTCAATGGGCTTCTGTAAATCTTACCATAATTGTTACACATTCAGGCAGTGACTTTCTGTATCCGATAATAACTGATGAATGAGGGTCGAGTCGTTAGAAAAATAGCCCACATTCTAACCATCCATAGCAAACGTTAGCTGGCATTCGCTAGTGTTGTTAGACATCTAGCTAACGTAACGCAATTGCTAACATTGTTGGCTAACGTTATCTAGCCAACGTATCGCTATTGTTGTGCCTCCTGCGCATGCTCCTGTCAACTGCGGAGGTGCCTCTTGGGCATGCTCCTGTCAACTGCCTCTTGCGCATGCTCCTGTCAACTGCGGAGGTCACGCGATGGTCCTATCAACTGCGGGGGGGCCTCTTGCGGAGGTCCGCCATTTTGTCTGCAGCCAGCTACTCTTGGAACGCGGCGCAGGAGTTAGCGGAAGTCAACGTAACACATTAACATAACGCGGCGGCGCAGGAGTTAGCGGACGTGGAGACGTAACAAGGGCATTTGATCTTACACCACTGGTACATTACCTGTTTTAAAGCACCGCATTACAAATCCAAAGTTATCAAGCAGTACAGGATCATTGTGGTCTGCAACTGTCACAGCACATCCAAAGCAACATTTCAGACCGTCATGACCCGCTCCACATCCTAGCTCATGTTTTATGAGTTTTTCATATTCCCCAGTGTTTCCTGTTTTATTGTGGTATTCACGTGTGTCTCGTTTTCAGATGCCACTTCCTGTCAAGTTTCCCTTCTGTGTGATTACCGGTCCCGCCCTAATGTGTTGCACCTGTGTGTCATCATCTCCCCCATGTGTGTATTTAAGCCATGCGTTTCTCCCTCATGCTGCCAGTTCGTCTTTACCCCGGTGATGAGCCTGATGCCTCTGCCTGAGCTGACTGGTTGCCGTGTAGCGACCCTTTTTGCCCGGTTAAACCTTTTTGGAGCTTTTGCTGCCTGTGTCAGTCTGCTTTGTGGGTCCTTTGTCATTGTGAACCTATAAACTGGCCACATTATGGACTCCGCAGACTCAGCCCGGTTCGTACTGCTCTGCAAGCTAGGACCAGCGACCGCATTGCTAGAAGACAGATGTAAGGATTTGAATTACGATTCACATAAAACACAGGCTTATATTGATAATTACCACAGTTACATCAGATTTATATGGATGCATCAAAGAGTTCAGTAAATAGAGTAGAGTTTATTGTTCCAGAATTTCATATTAAAGTAGGGGGAAAGGATCAATGAGGAAATATCGGTATACACGGCAGAAATGCTTGCAGTATTGTCAGCAGTGCAGTGGATAGAGGAAACGACGAGGAAATGAGGGTAAGGGTTTTGCCTGCTCAGGTAGACAATCCCACAGCAACAGACTAATTTCACGGTAGCCAAGCTTACCCCGGCAGTGGCATTTCTGATGGAAATTACCGCGCTTCTCGGAGTGAAAGGTTTGGATAAACGTAACGGATTGCTCTTTCTACATCTTTTGCTTAGGGTTCGGGTGGGGTTAGGCTGCTCAGGCTGAGGATCCCACAGAGAATACCACAGCAACAGAGACTAACTTTGCGGTAGCCAAGTTTACCACGGCAATGGGATTTCTGATAGAAAGTATCGAGCTTTTCAGAGTGAAAGGTTTGGATAAAATTAATGGATGGGTTTTTCTACATCTTTTGGTTAGGGAAGGGTATGGTTAGGGAAATAGTTTTATCTGCTCAGGCAGACAATCCCACTTTGATGACCACAGAGACTAACTTTTCGCGAAAGCCAAGCTAACCACGGCAATGGCATATCTGGTGAAAAGTACTGGGCTACTCGGAGTGAAAGGTTTGCATAAAATTAATAGATGGATCTTATTACATCTTTCGGTTGGGGTAGGGTTAGGGTACAGGTTTTATCTGCTCATGCAGACCTTAGTTTCTGTGGGATTGTCTGCATTAGATAAAACCCTAACCAAAAGATGTAGAAAGAGCCATCTGTTAAGTTTATCCAAAACTTCACTCCGAGAAGTTCGGTACTTGACATCAGAAATGCAAGTGCTGTGGTTAGCTAGGCTACCGTGAAGCGTTAGTCTAATTTCCTGTGGTATTATTTGCGGGATTGTCTGCCTGAGCAGATAAACCCCCCAGCCCTAACCTAAAACCCTTACACGAAACGTATCCCAACTTTAACAGAAAGATGCAGAAAAAGCCATCCGTTAATTACATCTAAACATAAAGCTCGGAGATGCTCGGTACTCTCCATCAGAAATGCCATTGCCGTGGTTTGCTTGACTCCCGCTAAGATTTAATCCCACAAAGAACACCATAGCAACAGAGACTGTCTTGGTGGTTGCCAAGCTAACCACGGCAATGGCATTTGTGATGGAAAGTGCCGAGCTTCTGGGTATGAACGTTTTGTGTAAAATTATCGGATGGCTCATTCTACATCTTTCGGTTGGGGTTTTATTTGCTCAGGCAGACAGTCTCTGTTGCTGTGGTATTCTCTGTGGGATTGTCTGCCTTGGCAGATAAAACCCTAACCGGAAGATCCATCCGTTAAGTTTATCAAAAGCTAACCCTAATCGTAACCCTAACCAATAGATGTATAAGACTATACTTTAATGCAGGGGTGTCAAACTCGAGGGTCGCAGTGTCTGTAGGTATTTGTTGCAACCATGCACTACACCACCTGATTTTAAACTAGTTCCTTTCCCTCCTTGATTCAGGAGGTGAACTAATTAGTTAAATCAGGTGGTGTAGTGCACGGTTGCAACAAATACCTGTGGCCCTCGAGGCCAGAGTTTGTCGCCCCTGCTTTAATTAATAATTTCTGTAATTCTTGAGAAATGTGTTGCTAAAGTGTGAGTCCTGCCACCCACGATGATGAGCTGCGGTGGCTCTTGTTGAGCAGGAAGCTAGTACAGAGAAGTGGTTTAATCACAAACTCTGTGCTTTTGGTGTCTGTGCAATGTTCCTTTATGGGGGCATCAAGGAAAGGAGTGGATCAGAGTTAATTTTTTTTAAATGCAGAGCCACTAGCCAATTTTATCAAATCCAAGCCCTAAACCTTAATCCTAACCCTAAAAACACTACACTGCAATTGCAGACAACTTTTAAAAAAAAAAATCAGTTATAATGCCAACAACTTTCCAAGTTTAAAGCAGGATAAACTAATCGAGATAGAAGACAACAGCAGATTGATAGTAAAGAGAAACATTCAAATTGACCCTAACCCATCAAACTCAAACCCTAATCCTGGGAGTATCTCCAAGCCAGCACTTGGGCAGTAACGGAGGCACTCGGGTGGCATGCGTTGGTACAGGCATTCAACCATAACCTTTCACTCTGAGAAGCTGGGTGCTTCGATCAGAAATGCCATTTCCGTGGGTAGTTTGGCTCCCGCTAAGAGTTAATCCCACCGAGAATACCATAGCAACAGAGGCTGTCTTGGCAGTTGTCAAGCTAACCACAGCAATGGCATTTCTGATGGAAAGTATGGGTTGGGATAGGTTTAGTATAAGGGTTTTATCTGCTCAGGCAGACAGTCTGTTGCTGTGGGATTGTACTTCTGAGCAGGAAAAACTCTCACCTTAACCCTATGCCAACCCTGACCAAAAGATGTAGAACGAGACATCCGTTAATTTTATTCAAAACGTTCATTCTGAGAAACTCGGTACTTTGCATCAGAAATGTCGTTGTAAGCTTGGCTACTGCTAAGTTGGTCTCTGTTGCTGTGGTATTCTCTATGGGATTAACTCTTAGCGATAGCCAAGTTAACCCCTGCAATAGCATTTCTGATGGAAAGTACTGAGCTTCTCAGATGAAATGTATGGAAGGCTCATCCTATATCTTTCGGTTAGTATTGGGGTAAGGGTTTTATCTGCTCAGGCAGACAGTCTCTGTTGCTGCGGTATTCTCTTTGGGATTGTCTTCCTTAGCAGATAAAGCCCTAACCAAAAGATGTAGAAAGAGCCATCTGCTAAATTTATCCAAAACTTTCACTCTGAGAAGCTTGGTACTTGACATGAGAAATGCCATTGCCGTGGTTAGCTTGGCTACTGCCAAGAGTTAATTCCACAGCAGTAGAGACTAACTTAACGTAACCAGGCTATCAACGGCAATGACATTTCCGATGGAAAGTAATTGAGCTTCTCGGAATGAAAGTTTTGGATAAAATTAACAGCTATCTCGTTCTACATCTTTCGGTCAGGGTTGGCGTAGGGTTATGGTGAGGGTTTTTCCTGCTCAAAAGCACCAGTCCCACAGAGAATACCACAGCAACAGAGACTGTGTGCCTGTGCACATAAAACCCTTATACTAAACCTATCCCAACCCTTAAAAATGTAGAAAGAGCCATCCATTAATTGTATACAAACCTAAAGCTCCAAGACACTCAGTATTTCCCATCAGAAATGCCATTGCCGTGGTTAGCTTGACTCCTGCTAAGAATTAATCCCACAAAGAATACCATAGTAACAGAGACTGTCTTGGCGGTTGCCAAGCTAACCACTGCAGTGGTGTTTCTGATGGAACGTACAGAGCTTCTCGGTGTGAAAGGTTTTGATAAAATTAACGGATAGCTTATTCTACATTTCTCTTAGACTTGGGGTAGAACTAGGGTAAGAGGTTTCTTTTTTTTTTTTTTGCTCAGGCAGCCAGTCTCTGCTGTAGGATTGTCCGCCCTACCAGATCAAACCCCAGCCCTAACCGTAAGATCCATCCGTTAAGCTTATCCAAACGTAATCCTAACCAAAAGCTCAGAAGACTATTTTCAGCGATCATTTCTGCCGTTCTCAACTTGAAATGTGATTCCCGCCAGCCACGATTATGGGCTGTCGTGAATCTTCCTGAGCACAAAGCGGGTACAGAGAAGTTGTTTAATGACAAACTCTGCTTATATGACCGTTGAGTGCTCCTTTTATGGGAGCTTCGAGGAAGGGGCGCATTCTGAGGGGTTAAAAAGCGGGGAAAATTCAGAAATCCACCAGTTTTATCCAGACCTAAACCCTTAGTCCTTACCCTAAAAACATTAAAGTGCAATAGAAGACAACTTCAAAAAAGAAGCTTATATTGCTCTAAACCCCACCAACAACTTTTCAAGCTTAAAGCAGGGTAAACTAATCAAGATGGCAGACAATGGGAGGTGAATTGTAAAAAAGAAACATCCAAATTTACCCTATCCTTAATTCATCAGACTCTATCCATATCCCTAACTCTAATTCTGGGAGTATCTCCAAGCCAGCACTGGCACTCTGGTGACACGCGCTGGCCCGGGCATTCAACTCTAAACTTTCACTCTGAGAAGCTCAGTATTATCCATCAGAAATGCCATTGCCATGGTTCGCTTGCCTACTGCGAAGAGTTAGTCTCTGTTGCTGTAGTGTTCTTTGTTGGATTGTCTGCCTGAGCAGGTAAAATCCTACCCCGACCCAAAGGTGTGGAAAGATCCGTCAATTAATTTTATCTAAAACTCACTCTGAGAAGCTCGGTGCTTTCCATTATAAATACCATTATCGTGGTTAGCTTGGCTACTGTGAAGAGTTAGTCTCTATTGCTGTGGTATTCTCCTGTAGGATTGTCTTTCGGAGCAGATAAAACCCTTACCCTAATCAAAAGAAATAGAGCCACCCATTAAGTTTATCCAAACCTGATCCTACTATCAAATCAATTTTATTTGTATAGCCCAATATTACAAATGTATCTCAGTGGGCTTAACCGCAACACAACATCCTGTCCTTAGACCCTCTCATCGGATAAGGAACAACTCCCTAAAAAACCCCTTTAACAGGGAGGAAAAAATAGGAAGAAACCTCAGGGAGAACAACAGAGGAGGGATCTCTCTCCCAACACGGACAGCGTGCAATGGATGTTGTGTTCACGCAATTTAAATAATACAACATTGAAAGAGGTTAACAGAATTTTAATGGACATAAAATTTATGAAGAACGTGATGTGCCATTTCAGGAATCATTTTTGTACTTTTTAACTTGAGATGTTTCTAAAGTGAGTCCTGCCACCCACGATGATGAGCTGTGATGCTTCTTCCTGAGCATAAAGCAGGTATAGAGAAGTGGTTTAATCACAAGCTCTGTGCTTTTGTGGAATGAAGCATGCTCTGAGTGGTAAAATGCAGAGAGCCATCAATTTTATTTAAACCTACCCCTAAAAACAAACTGCCATAGCAGTGAACTTAAAAAAAATCATTTATAATGCTCCAACCCCCACCATCAATTTTTCAAGTTTAAACGGGGTAAACTAATCAAGATACAAGACAGTGGGAGATCAATCGTAAAGAAGAAAAAACATCCAAATTGAGCCTACCATTAACCCATCAAACTCTCTCCATAATCCTAATCCTGAGGGTTTCTCCAAACCAGCGCTTGGGCACTGTCCACCTGAACAGGTAAAACTTTACTCTAACCCAAACCCTACCGAAACATGTAGAAAGAACCATCCGTTAATTTGATCCAAAACTTTCACTACGAGATGCTTGGTACTCTCCCTCACAAATGACGTTGCTGTGGTTAGTTTGGCGACCGTGAAAAGTTAGTCACTGATTCTGTGGGATTGTCCGCCCGAGCAGATGGTACTTAACCCCAACCGAAACGTAGAAAGACCCTCCTGTAATATTATTCAAAAGTTTTACTCTGAGAAGCTCGGTATTTTCCATCAGAAATGCCATTGCCATGGTGAGCTCTGCTGCTATGAAGAATTAGTCTCTGTTGCTGTGGTATTGTCTGCCTGAGCAGGTAAAACACTTACCCTAAGTCAACCGAAACATGTAGAAAGAGCTGTCTGTTTATTTTCTCTAAAACCATTATGCTGAGAAGCTCGGTACATTTCAGCCTCATTGCCATGGTTAGCTTGGCTACGATGAAGAATTAGTCTCTGTTGCTGTGGGATTGTCTGCCTGAGCAGGTAAAACACTTGTCCTAACCAAACTGAAACTTGTAGAAAGAGCATCTGTTAATATTATCCGAAACTATCACTACAAGAAGCTTGGTAATTTCTATTAGAATTGCCATGGTTAGCTTTGCTACTGCGAAGAGTTAGTCTCGCTGTGGTATTCTCTGTGCGATTGTCTGCCTGAGTTGATAAAACCCTTACCTTAAGCGAAACATGTAGAAAGAGCGATCCGTTGATTTTTATCCAAATTTTTCACTTGTGAAGCTCAGTACTTTACATCGGAAACGCCACTGTCGTGATTAGCTTGGCTACCATGAAGAGTTGGTCTCTGTTGTGGTATCTTCTGTGGGTTTGTCTGCCTGAGCAGAAAAAACCCTTACCATAACCCAACCCTAACCATAGATGTAGAAAGAGCCAACCCTTAGTTTTACTCCGAGAAGCTCTGTGCTTTCCATCTGAAATGCCATTGCCGTGATTACCTTGCCTATCGCGAAGTTATTACCTGTTGCAGTAGTATTCTTTGTAGGATGTTCTGCCTGAGTAGGTAAAACCCTTACCCTATCCCAACCGAAACATGTAGGAAGAGTCATCTGTTAATTTTATCCGAAACTATTAATCCATGAAGCTCTGTACTTTCCACCAGAAATGCCATTGCAGTGGTTGGCTTGGTTACTGCGAAGAGTTGGTCTTGTTGCTGTGGTATTCTCTGTTGAATTGTCTGCCCGAGCAGGTAAAACACTTACCCTAACCTAACTGAAACATGTAGAAAGAGCAATCCGTTAACTTTATCAAAAACCTTCATTCGGAGAAGCTCGGTGCTTTCCATCAGTAATGCCATTGCCATGATTGGCTTGGCTAGCATGAGGAGTTGGTCTCTGTTGCTGTGGTAGTCTCTGTGGGATTGTCTGCCTGAGCAGGTAAAATCCTTACCCTAACCAAGCCGAAACGTGTAGAAAAAGCATACACAGTAAAAAATGGAGTGTTAATTTTAACTCGGAGTGTACAAATGGATCCTTTCGGTTCCATTTATACACTCTCAATTAAATTAACACTCAGAATTTTACTGTGTGCGTTTGTTACGGCTTGCCCATCCCGCGCCTGCAGCTCGTCAGGGCTGGGCTTAGTCATCAGGGCTGGGCTTAAGTTTGCTCGTCTCCCGGAGCCCGTTGCCAGTTCGTGCCGTAACATCCTTGTTGAAGTGGTTACACTTCTCTGTTTATTCTCTCCGAGTTTATCTCAACCCGTGAATTTGCTATTTTCTCCGGAGTTTTTTTCCCTGCAGAATCATCCTGCTGTGTCCGCAATTTGGATTACCTGTGAGATTTTCTCTGTTTGTTGGTGACTACCCGCAAAGCGACTCGCCGGACTCTTTTCGTTGCCGTGTATGTTGTCCCGTTGGACCTTTGTATGAACCGTAAATAAAGTACGCCACTTTCGGCAAACTCTTTCTCTGCTTGGTGTCGTGCGCTTTGGGTCTTCCACAAACCCTAACAGCGTTAATAGTATCTAAAACTCCCACTAGAAGCTTGGTATTTTCCATCAGAAATGCCATGGTTAGTTTGGCTACGGTGAAGCCATATTCTGTGCGATTGCCTGCCTGAGCTGATAAAACGCTTATCCTAAGCAAAACATGTAGAAAGGGCCATCTGTTAATTTTATCAACAACTTTAACTCCCAGAAGCTCAGTACTTCCATCAGAAATGGCACTGCCGTGGTTGGCTTGGCTATCGTGACGAGTTAATCTCTGTTGCTGTGGTATTCTCTGTGCGATTGTTTGCCTGAGCAGATAAAAAGATGTTGCTAACCGAAATGCGTAGATAGAAAACCTGTTAATTTTATCAAAACCTTTTCACTCGAAGAAACTCGGTTCTTTCCTTCAGAAATGCTAATGCCGTGGTTGGCTTGGCTACCACGAAGAGTTGGTCTCGGTTGCTGTGGGATTGATTGCCTAAGCAGATAAAGCCCTTATTGTAACTGTACCCTAACCAGAAGCTTAGAAAAAGCCAACCCTTAATTTTATCCAAAAATTTTACTCTTAGATAGCTTGTGTATTGCGAAGTTACTCTCTCTTGAAGTGGCATTCTCTGTAGGATTTTCTGCCTGAGCAGGTAAAACCCTTACCAAACCGAAACATGTAGAAAGAGCATATGTTAATATTATCCGAAACTATCACTCTGAGACGCTCGGTACTTTCCATCAGAAATGCCGAGGTTAGCTTTGCTACCATGAAGTTAGTCTCTGTTGCTGTGGTACTCTGTGGGATTGTCTGCCTGAGCAGGTAAAACCCTAACCAAACCATACATGTAGAAAGAGCATATGTTAATATTATCCAAAACTATCACTCCTAGAAGCTTGGTACTTTCCATCAGAAATGCCACTGCCGTGGTTAGTTTGGCTACTGCGGAGAGTTGGTCTCTGTTGCTGTGGGATTGTCTGCCTGAACAGGTAAAACACTTGGCGTCACCCCAACCAAAAGTTGTAGAAAGAGCCAACCCTTAATTTCATCTAAACGTTTTACTCTGAAAAGCTCTGTACTTTCTATCTGAAATGACTTTGCCATGGATATCTTGGCTACAGCTAAGAGTTATTCTCTGTTGTGGTTTTCTTTTTGTGGGATTGTCTGACTGAGCAGATAAAACCCAAACCCTACCTCAACCGAAATATGTAGAAAGCACTGTCTGTTAATTTTATGCAAAAGTATTACTCTGAGAAGCTCTGTACTTTCCATCAGAAATACCATTGTTGTAGTTAGCTTGGCTGCCATGAAGAGTTGGTCTCTAATTGCTGTGGCATTCTCTGTAGGATTGTCTACCAGAGCAGATTAAAACCCCATACCCTAGCCGAAAGATATAGAGCCACCCGTTAAGTTTAGCCAAACCTTATCCTAATCTTGGGGATAATTTGTTTAGTTCTTATCTTGAGAAATGCTTTTCTAAAGTGAGTCCCGCCACCCACGATGATGAGCTGGGGTGCTTCTTCCTGCGCACGAAGCTGGTACAGAGAAGTAGTTTAATCACACGCGCTATGCTTTTGGTGACCGTTCAGTGTTCTTTTTATGGGAACATCAAGGGAAGGAACATGTTCTGAGTGGTAAAAATGCAGAAATTAATCAATTAATTTTATCTAAAACTTAGTCCTAACCCTAAATAATTAAATTGCAGAAAAGTTCAATTCAACCAAAAAAAAATATTTGTATTGCTCCAAAACCCACCAACAACTCTTCAAGTTTAAAACAGGAAAAACTAATCAAGATACAAGACAACGGGAGATCGATTGTAAAGAATAAACATCCAAATTGACCTTATACTTAACCCATCAAACTCTATCCATATACCTAAACCTGGGGGTATCTGTAAGCCAGCACGTGGGTGCTGGCGAAGGCACTCGGTTGACATGCGTTGGCTCTGGCATTCAGCCTGAGCAGGTAAAACCTTTACCCTAACATAAACCCCAACCCAAACTTCTTGAAAGAGCCATCTGTTAATTTTATCCATAACTGTCACTACGATAAGCTCGGTACTTTCCATCAGAAATGCCTTTGCCGTAGATTGGCTACTGCGAAGAGCTAATCTCTGTTGCTGTGGTAATTTCTGTGGTATTTCCTGCCTGAGCAGATAAATCCTTTACCCTAACCAATACATGCAGAAAGAGCCATCCGTTAATTCTATCCAAAACCTTAATTTCGAGAAGCTCTGTACTTTCCATCAGAAATGCCATTGTTGTAGTTTGCTTGGCTACTGCGAAGAGTTACTCTGTTGCTGTGGTATTATTCATAGTTTTCATTCACGTGACTGATGTGGGCAAAACAAAGTTCCAACAGTGGAAACTGTAGAGCAGCAGCACAGACCTGTCCATTTTCCAGCTGTTCAAAGCAACAACTGTTTAGATCGCCTTACGAAAGAAGAAAAACATATATTTTCAGACTACAAGTTTTAGGCTATTGCAATCCATATACAGCACCCGCTGCAGTATTTCAGGTTCTAAAAATTGCAAAGTCCCTGCCGGAGCTCCAATTTGGTGATGTTTACATATACACTGCTCAAAAAAATAAAGGGAACACCTAAAAACACAATATAGACCTCGATGAATGAAATATTTCAGCTGAAAATCTTTATTCATTAGACAGAGGAATGTGTTTAGAGCAAAATAACCTAAGAATGATCAATGGAAATCAAAATCATTAGCCCATTAAGGTCTGGATTCAGAATCATACTCAAAATCAAAGTGGAAAATGAGAACATAGGCTGATCCAACTTCTGTGGAAATTCTTCAAGACGATTCAAAATGAGACTCAGTAGTGTGTGTGTGTGTGTGTGTGGCCTCCGCGTGTCTGTATGCACTCCCTACAACGTCTGGGCATGCTCCTGATGAGACGACGGATGGTCTCCTGGGGGATCTCCTCCCAGACCTGGATCAGGGCATCGGTCAACTCCTGGACAGTCTGTGGTGCGACATCGCGTTGGCGGATGGTACGAGACATGATGTCCCAGAGGTGCTCGATTGGATTCAGGTCTGGGGAACGTGCAGGCCAGTCCATAGCATCAATGCCCTCGACATACAGGAACTGCTGACACACTCTGGCCACATGAGGACGAGCATTGTCATGCATGAGCAGGAACCCAGGGCCCACTGCACCAGCATATGGTCTGACAATGGGTTTGAGGATCTCATCCCGGTACCTAATGGCAGTCATGGTACCTCTGGCTAGCACGTAGAGGTCTTTTCGGCCCTCCAAGGATATGCCTCCCCAGACCATCACTGACCCACCGCCAAATCGGTCATGCTGGAGGATGTTGCAGGCAGCAGAACGTTCTCCACAGCGTCTCCAGACTCTCTCACGTCTGTCACATGTGTTCAGTGTGAACCTGCTCTCATCTGTGAAGAGCACAGGGCGCCAATGGCGAATCTGCCAACCAAGATGTTCTCTGGCAAAGGTCAATCGGGCTGCACGGTGTTGGGCTGTGAGCACAGGCCCCAATTGTGGACGTCTGGCCCTCATACCATCCTCATGCATTCTGTTTCTCACTGTTTGAGCAGAAACCTGCACATTAGTGGCCTGTTGAAGGTCGTTTTGTAGGGCTCCGGCAGTGCTCCTCCTGTTCCTCCTTGCGCAAAGGACCAGATAGCGGTCCTGCTGCGGGGTTGTTGTCCTCCTGCGGCCCCCTCCACGTCTCCTGGTGTACTGGCCTGTCTCCTGGTACCTCTTCCATGCTCTGGACACTGTGCTGGGAGACACATCAAATCTTCTTGCCACAGCAAGCATTGATGTGCCATCCTGGATGAGCTGCACTACCTGAGTAACTTCTGTAGGTTGCAGATACCGCCTCATGCCACCTCTAGTGGTGAGGGCACTAGCAAAATGAAAAACTAACCAAAGATCGGCCAGAAAAGATGAGGACAGGCAAATGGTTTGTGGCCACCACCTGCAAATCCATTCCTTTTATAGGGGTTGTCTTGCAAATTGTCTAATTTCCACCAGGTGGAAATTAGACAATTTACCAACAGGTGAAATTGATTCACAAATCAGTGTTGCTTCCTAACTGGACAGGTTGATATCTCAAAAGTGTGATTGACTTGGAGCTACATTGAATTGCTTATGTGTTCCCTTTATTTTTTTGAGCAGTGTATCTTGTGGAGAATCCCTCTCCTTACACTGCCACCAGGATGAAAGCTTGCAAAACTGCAGACAGTTGTATGTATTTTTGTTCTGGATGGATCAATAATGCTGCCGTTTTGGGAAGTATTTTGCCCGCCAGGTGGGCGTATGAATGTGACGTCACGTGAAAACTGGACTATCTGCCTGAGCAGGTAAACGCCCTAACCCAAAACCTACGGCAACATAGAGCCATCTGTTAACTTTATCCCAATCTTTCACTCCCGAGAAGCTCGGTACTTTCCATCAGAAATGTCATTGCCTTTGTTAGCTTGGCTACCATGAAAAGTTAAGTCTTTGTTGCTGTGATATTTTACAATATACCCACCAGCAACAAGCTGCCCTCACTGCACATCCTCAAATAGTGCCTGAACAAATAATCCAATCCGGGACCTACAAATTTTAACAAAAACCAGCGTCCCCTGAACTATTTTTGGGGGATGCTGATTTAGTTTCTCAAGTCATAAAAACTGGATTGTTTGTTCCTGATTTAGTTTCTCAAGTCATAAAGACTGGATTATTTTGTTCTTGGTTTAGTTTGTCAAGTCGTAAAGACTGGATTGTTTGTTCTTGGTTTAGTTTGTCAAGTCAAAGACTGGCTTGTTTTGAAGCCTGGTTTCCGTCTGATGTTTTCTGTACTTGGGTCCAAACCAAACCGAGGTCCTAAAAAAGATGTGCCCCCCTCCTTTATTTAACAACACTGTGTTCCCCAGCTGTGAGAGAAACCTATATTGGATAGCAAAGTGTGCGTGCATGCGTGTGCACATAACATGGCATATGATAAATATAATGGATAGTTTTCAGTTACTTAACAGTCCTGAATCCAACAAATGACTCCTATTTTTGCCTCTTTCGTTTATATTGACGTGTGATTATTATAGAAGCTTGTTCCCGTTTTGAAATATCAGGAGTGCAGTCAAATTAAGCAGCGTAATAGTTGGCTGCTCTTATTTTCTCACAAATCTTATCAATAACAGTCAGACATGGGCTGGAAAAACTACTTTTGCGTGCACCAACTCAAATATGACACAGCAGCACCCTTTGATGTCGCAATTTTACGGACTTGTTCAGCCAACGTAGGGTCATATCGAGCTAAAAGTTCAATCAGTCCAAGGAAATTTCCATTTCTGGGGTTTCCCAGTTCAGTATTCTTGCCTTTTAATGCCAAATTTTCCTCTGCAAGAAAAAGAATGCAGTCTAACACTCTAGTCAGTATAGTTTTCCAACATGCCTTCTCCGCTGTGATGGCATTTTGAAGTTGACTGTCGATACATTTTCCCAGTCGTAACCGAGATTCTAGTAATTCCTTCCACGCAAGGTGAGCATCTATATGATCGGGTTCTGTCATGTTTTTTTTTTTTAACACTTCTGACAGATGTTGCTATACCCACCAACTAAGCGACTATCGTGTTGTTTGGATCCTCCAAAAAGTTTGCACGCAAAGCAGCAAACTTTGTTTTATTAGAGTACATTAGCCAGTCGCAGTCAACTCATTCCCCGTTTAGTAGTCAGGGCTGGATCATGATGTTAATGGGCACTAGGCCTTGCCTCCGTTTTGGGCCCCACCAACATGAAAAGTAAATGTAATATAACAGACAGCTGGTGAACACGGACGGAGCATGCACAGAGTGCAATCTACTACTACTTTCGGCTGCTCCCGTTAGGGGTCGCCACAGCGGATCATCCGTTTCCATTTCTTCCTGTCTTCTGCGTCTTCCTCTGTCACACCAGCCACCTGCATGTCTTCCCTCACCACATCCATAAACCTCCTCTTTGGCCTTCCTCTTCTCCTCTTCCCTGGCAGCTCCATATTCAGCATCCTTCTCCCAATATACTCGGCATCTCTCCTCCACACATGTCCAAGCCATCTCAATCTTGCCTCTCTTGCTTTGTCCCCAAACCGTCCAACCTGAGCGGTCCCTCTAATATAATCGCTCCTAATCCTGTCCTTCTTCGTTACTCCCAGTGAAAATCTTAGCATCTTCAACTCTGCCACCTCCAGCTCCGCCTCCTGTCTTTTCGTCAGTGCCACTGTCTCCAAACCATATAACATAGCTGGTCTCACAACCATCTTGTAAACTTTCCCTTTAACTCTTGCTGATACCCTTCTGTCGCAAATCACTTCTCCACCCACTCCAACCTGCCTGCACTCTCTACTGCACTCCCCGTTACTTTGGACAGTTGACCCCAAGTATTTAAACTCAAATGCCTTTGTCACCTCTACTCCTTGCATCCTTACCATTCCACTGTCCTCTCTCTCATTCACACATAGGTATTCCGTCTTGCTCCTACTGACTTTCATTCCTCTTCTCTCCAGTGCATACCTCCACCTCTCCAGGCTCTCCTCAACCTGCACCCTACTCTCGCTACAGATCACAATGTCATCCGCGAACATCATCGTCCATGGAGACTCCTGCCTGATCTTGTCCGTCAACCTGTCCATCACCATTGCAAACAAGAAAGGGCTAAGAGCCGATCCTTGATGTAATCCCACCTCCACCTTGAACCCATCTGTCATTCCAACCGCACACCTCACCATTGTCACACTTCCCTCATACGTATCCTGCACCACTCCTACATACTTCTCTGCAACTCCTGACTTCCTCATACAATACCACACCTCCTCTCTCGGCACTCTGTCATAAGCTTTCTCTAAATCTACAAAGACACAATGCAACTCTTTCTGGCCTTCTCTATACTTCTCAATCAACATTCTCAAAGCAAACATCACATCTGTGGTGCTCTTTCGTGGCATGAAACCATACTGCTGCTCGCTGATCGTCACCTCTCCTCTTAACCTAGCTTCTATTACTCTTTCCCAAATCTTCATGCTGTGGCTGATCAACTTTATACCTCTGTAGTTGTTACAGTTCTGCACATCGCCCTTGTTCTTGAAAATCGGTACCAGTATGCTTCTTCTCCACTCCTCAGGCATCCTCTCACTTTCCAGGATTGTGTTAAACAATCTAGTTAAAAACTCCACTGCCATCTCTCCTAAACATCTCCATGCCTCCACAGGTATGTCATCAGGACCAACTGCCTTTCCATTCTTCATCCTCTTCATAGCTGCCCTCACTTCCTCCTTGCTAATCCGCTGAACTTCCTGATTCACTATCCCTACATCATCCAACCTTCTCTCTCTCTCATTTTCTTCATTCATCAGTCCCTCAAAGTATTCCTTCCACCTTCTTAGCACACTCTCCTCACTTGTCAGCACATTTCCATCTCTATCCTTGATCGCCCTAACTTGCTGCACATCCTTTGCAGCTTGGTCCCTCTGTCTAGCCAATCGGTACAAGTCTTTTTCTCCTTCCTTAGTGTCTAATCTGTCATACAACTCACCATATGCCTTTTCCTTTGCCACCTCTCTCTTTGCTTTACGCTGCATCTCCTTGTACTCCAGTCTACTTTCTTCATCTCTCTGACTATCCCACTTCTTCTTTGCCAACCTTTTCCTCTGTACAATTTGCTGTACTTCCTCATTCCACCACCAAGTCTCCTTGTCTTCCTTCCTCTCTCCCATCCCTTCTAGATGGCGCCTTCTACATAAGATATAGTCCACCTGTGTGCACTTTCCTCCACTCTTGTACGTCACCCTGTGTTCCTCCCTCTTCTTGAAATATGTATTCACCACAGCCATTTCCATCCTTTTCACAAAATCGACCACCATCTGTCCTTCCACATTTCTCTTCTTGACTCCATACCTTCCCATCACCTCCTCATCACCTCTGTTCCCTTCACCAACATGTCCATTGAAGTCCGCTCCAATCACCACTCTCTCCTCCTTGGGTACCCTCTCCACCATGTCGTCCAACTCATTCCAGAATTCTTCTTTTTCATCCATCTCACACCCAACTTGCGGGGCATATGCGCTGATAACATTCAGCAATAAACCTTCAATTTCCAGCTTCATACTCATCACTCTGTCTGACACTCTCTTCACCTCCAGCACGCTCTTGACATACTCTTCCTTCAGAATTACCCCTACCCCATTTCTCCTCCCATTCACACCATGGTAGAAGAGTTTGAACCCACCTCCGATACTCCTGGCCTTACTCCCCTTCCACCTGGTCTCTTGCACACACAGTATGCCTACCTTTCTTCTTTCCATCATGTCAGCCAGCTCTCTCCCTTTACCAGTCATAGTGCCAACATTCAAAGTTCCAACTCTCACCTCCACACGCCTACCCTTCCTCCTCTCTAGCTGCCTCTGGACATGCTTTCCCCCTCTCCTTCTCCTTCGCCCAACAGTAGCATACTTTCCACCGACACCCTGCTGGTTAACAGTACCGGTGGCGGTCGTTGGTAACCCGGGCCTCGACCGATCCGGTATGTAAGTCTTATTTATGATCCGCATATTTGATTTGGCAAAGATTTTACGCCGGATGCCCTTCCTGACGCAACCCTCCCCATTTGTCCGGGCTTGGGACCGGCACTAAGGATGCACTGGCTTGTGCATCCTCAGTGGCTGGGTTAAATAAGTATTGTTCATTATAATAAGTATTCAAAAGGCTACAGTTAATACCACATAATGCCCGTTACATTGCTTGTGTGAGGCAACAGGAGGCTACCGAGTGCTGCACTCTTGATTTAATACATCCACCAGAGGGAGGCGGCTTGGGGAAAGGAAATATGAAATATCTCAGATGTTTTGCTGTGTTCAAATGCTGCTGAACGATATGTCATTTAATAAAACGTTATCGTTTTTTAAACCAAAAACCTCTTGACTGTGCCTCATCTATCTGTCGGTGAACTCAAAAATCCCTGCTTAACTTGTTTAAATGCAAATCCGGCATGGCGTTCTGGGAGATGGGTTGTTAGTTAAATTGAAGGATACTACAGTTTAATTTGCGTTTTTGTGGCATAATAATTATTCCTGATTGATATACATATATTTATTAGATGTGTAAGTGTCATAGGAATTGTTTGTTAAAATGCTACTAATATAGTAATAATTTTAAAATGTATTATTCTCCCCATAATTTTGGGGCCTGAGCCTTGTTGGCCTATGCGGAGATCCGGCCCGGTCGGTAGTAAACGAGTACAGTAGGCTTTAGAAAATTTGCCTCTTGCTCTTCTCTGCCCTGAGAAATGGACCATCAGGGCGTTTAACCGGTCTGTTCTCGGTCATCATTTCACGGAATGAGTCACTAACTTGACCGGGCGAAGGCCATTCTGAGGGGTCGGGTAAGGCTTCGCTGATTGCCCTGTTGTGACAGGGGGAGGGGAAAGTGTCTGCTTGCTTGCTGCCTCTATGCTCTCTGCTCCCTCTATAATCAATTATTAAATTATGTGAATTAGCAACTTGCTCAAATGTATATGAACCTAACGTCTGATACTTTACACATGTATTGCATATTAACAACCCTTTGAGAAGCTTTAGCTAAACCTACCTGCCAGCTTCTCTTTCACTAGTCTCAATGGTGGCAGCTTGTCTCTGTCCCTCATTTGCTGGCAAGTCTTTGCTGATCGCCCCGTTGTCACAGGTGACTGTAGTGTCAGCCTGCTTCCTAGCCTGTCTGACCTGCCCCCTCCCTATAATCGATTATGTGAGTTGGCATTTTGCTCAAATGTAAGTTAACCTGACATCTGATACTTGACATGTATCATAGCATATTAAATAACCTTCATCAGCTTTTTAGGTAACTTAAGCCTACCTGCCAGCCTCGTCTCCACTAGCTGTCACTCTCACTGCCAATGCTGGCATCATCAGCTCCCTCTCTGCTCTGTTCCTCGCTGGTGATATTGACAAATGGAGCAAATTATAAACTCTCTAAAAACGCACAATGCAACCATATGTCATGTGACAGTCATATGTTACAATTTGAACTAGTTAGAACAAGCCAATGGTTACTAGCTATCAGCAGAGCATTAAATTTAGCCAACTGTTACACCTAAAGCTAACGTAGGCTCTAGCTAGCATTGGCTAACTTAACCTGCTATTTCCTCCTCAGTCCTGGCTGCATTCAGTTAGGCTGTTTATCACCAACAAATGACGTTATTTGAGCTGTAACTACAACAACCCAATATTTATTTTTGCATGAAAACTTTTTTCAAACTAAGTCGGTCGTTAGCTAGCTAATGTTAACTAACTTTAGTCAGCTTGCTTACCCTAATCCTAACCCTAATGTTATTCCCGCCTCAACTTTCTGACTGAACTCAGATGAACTGCTCTGTCTGATCACCCTCCTGCTAATGTGATGTTGGTTTGGTTATCCAGTTTGACAGCGATTGTTTTGTTTTTTGTTTGGTATCCTTTCGAGCATATTGTCGCGGTTTTTCTATAGCCCGGATAACTATGGATGGAGGCGGGGACTTTTAGGTGCGACAAACCGGGCTTCACCACCGTTAGCTAGATAGCTGCGCCAATGCTAGGGCTAGCCTGCTAGTTAGCTAGTTAGCCGTGTGCTAATGGGTTAGCAAGCTCACCTCGGGACCAGGGCTGGTGATGGAACAGGGCGGCTGAACTCTAGGCGGGGCGGGAGATGGATGGCTGCTCTCCGGGGTGCGTGTCTCTCTCTCTCTCTGTACTCTGGCTCCGGTGTGACCGGGTGAATGTCTCTCTCAGTCTCTCTGGGGAAGCTCTCGGGGGTAGTCAGCTAGCTACAGGTACCGAGGCAGTCTGCTGATAACACTACCACTGCTAGCCACCGTATCTACTGTCTAGCCCAGGATACGCTAGGTTTCCCTGCTCTATCCCACGCTAAGGTGACAGTCTACGATATGGTTACTAAACAGTTCTGGCGCTTTGTCTCTCCCGCGGTGTCTAATATAGTTGCGTCTGTGACAGCGCGAGCTAACCTGTGATTGGTCCTCTAGCTGCACGAGCCCAGTGCAACATTCCAAGTACATCCCCAGGCATTTCCCACTACACTGCCCCCCTCCAGCACTGTTGAGTCCCTTCAACATAAATGAACAACAGACTACAAAGATCAGTCTGATTAATCTAACACGATAAACGGGACAGAACACCCGCGAAATGAACTAGGCCCGGAACAAAGGGCGTCAAACAAATGTGGGTGGTCGCTATCCATACTGGACTCTTGTGACTAGCCTAGTAACCCCCAAGTCAACTAGTCACGTCCGTCAAAGTTAGTCTAGGAGCCAGGCGGGCCTCCGGACTGGCCGGCCCCGTCTGGTGGTGTACGAGAGATGGGACTCAGCGGCGTCGGCTTCGTCTCCTTCTGGGTCAGGGGCGTTGGACTGCCCGCCCGGGGCACAGGCTGCTGTCCCACGACGTTGGGTGATTGTCGACTCGCCTGAAGAGTAGCTGGCAGCAGTGTGTTGGAGCGGCTGGAACCGAGCCGGGGAGCCTGGTGTGCTGGGTCCTCCATCGTCGTTTGCGTGGAACAGGTCCTCCAGCCGGAGATCAAGGTCTTCATCGATCTCCTCCTGCTCTGTCACTCCTTCGTACTCCTCTGTTCTCTGCGCCCCCGGCTCCTCCATGTCAGCAGCGGGAGGACCTCCTTCAGGTGTTTCCTGCGGCCCTATGGCTGGTGCTGGAGCAGACAACAGAGCATGGCACCTGTCATCTGTGCCCGTGATCTTCACCAGGCAGTCATCTGAGCCCGTGAAAATGCGTCGCCCGGTGCGGTCGAAGGTGACACAGTAGACAGAGGAGAGATGTCCCAGAATCCTCTTGTGCATCTTCATGTGCTGGTAGACAGCTGTAGGCAGTAGCTGGCGTAGACGGTAGGAGCCATTGAGCCGACGCCCATTGCTCGTCTCCACGATATTGGGTGGACTCCCATAGATAATAGGAGGCTCTGGGGGTCGTCCACAGTGCAGAGCAGCCAGCGCTGAGCCCTTCGACACAACATGCTTGCAGCTCTTGTTGGTACGCAGGAGGTTCTGCCTGCCGGCTCCCAGGATGCTGTGGAGACCAGGCACGCTGGCAGGAACCTCTTTCTCCAGCAGTGGACATACTCTAGAACACACTTGGAGTAGGTGGTCTGGGCTGATGTGCCTGTGCAACTTCACCTTGTTAATGTTGTCGATGCCACTGGCCAGGGTCTTGAGCTCGGGGGTGCTCATGCTGTCTCCTACCGGCGGAGGACTTGGAGAGCTATCGCGACGCCGCTCGTCTTCCCATGCTACTCGCCGGATTCTCCCTTTTCCTTCAACCTCTCGCCCCAGCATCGCTTTAAAGTCATACTCGCGTGCCTCAACCTTCCTGATTGCTTCAGCTAGTGTTTTGGGTTCTGCCCCCAGGACTTCATACGCGATGTTTTGGTTCTTCAGCCCGCGCAGAAAGGCTTCTGCAGCGTAGGCCTCCTGCAGTGTAACACCAACCTGCGGGTATGCCAGTGTGACAAGTCTCCTCACTTCCTCGCCAAACTCATAGAGGGTCATCTCTCTGGCCTGCTTAACCTCGCTGAGTTTACGGCGCGCCGTTCCCTCAGGCAGCTCTTTACCGTAGCGGCGGCGTAACTGGGTGATGAGCGCGTGGTAGTCATCTTTTATCGGAGCCGGCTGCGCGATGACAAAAGACATAGCGTTGTCCCTCAGTCGGAGATACAAGGCGTCCAAACAGGTCTCGTCGGTCCAGCCCCTCTTTCTCGCCATCCGTTCGAATGGTCCAACGAAACTATCCCAGTCGCCCTTACCATCAAAAGTGGCGAGGAGCTTGATGTCATTTTCGTGTCCTCGGTCGGGACCTTGTGAGCTTCGGTTGCCGCTCCGACTTTGAAGGTCTCCTGTCTGGCTCTGTTGACCTCTAGAGGAACCTGCCTGCCCTCCAACGCTGTCATCCAGCAGGTTTCGGCCGCCGTTGCTGTCCAGGGACATTTGGCCACCCTGCATCCCGTCGGGGGGTGGTACTGCAGTCGCTCCATTTTTTCCACCATGACCGATCGGAGTGCTGGTAAGTGGTGCGGGCTCACTGGGTCCATTTCCTGTATAGCGCAGGGCTGCTGGGGCCGCTTTGCTGCTCGGCCTGGCTGGCGTCTCCTCGTTGCGCCGGTCGCTCAAGTTAGCCACTGCGGCCATAGCTGCTGGCAACAGGTGATCAGCGCCGTCTCGCTGTCTGGCCCCTGGGTTCTCCCGGGCCGGGGTGAACTGCGAGAGTAGGCTCATGTCTTGCACCGTTCTGCTAGTTCGTTCTCCGAGCACAGCCCCTGCCGACCCTACACCACTATCGCTTTGAGGGCTACTAGGAGAAACCCCTTGCTTCACTACTTGAGCGATGGGCGACAAACCGGGAGGCTCACCTTGGATATCTGAACGATGACGGGCCCAATTGGTGCGCTGAATGGGAGGTGTGGGGGGACGAGATCGCTTAACCACCGCTTCCGCTAGTCCATTGATACGCGCTGTGAGGGCCTCCATCTGCATCTCTATCTGGCGTTGCATCTTAACCTGGGTCTGGCGTTCCATGTTTTCCATCTGGCGTTGCATCTGAACCTGGGTCTGGTTCATGGTTTCCATCTGCGCCAGGAAGAGCTTCATCCAGGCGTGCTCTCCGGGGTCTTCTGTCCCCACACCAGCACCATCCAGACTCAACTCAGACTGTTCTTTTACATTTTCTTTGTCCTGTGACATTTTTATTTTTCCACTGATTTACGTGACTACTGAAGAAATAACAGTGCTTCACAAAATGGCTGACTCACTCAGTTGCTAGCTAGCTAAAGCGATGCCGCCAAAAAGCTGCTAAATGCTGCTTTGAAATGCTGCAGAATGTCAATGCTAATTAGCTAGCGCCACTGGACGTCCTTTTGTGCACTTTCAGGGTGAAACTCGGTGAAAAACAATATCCTCACAGTGTGAATGGCGTTGAGAAACTAATGAGTCTTTTTATTCACTTTTTCGTTTGGGTTCCACTTCATAAAGAAGTTTCTTATTCACTTTTTTCGTTGGGGTTCTACTTCACGAAGAAGTACAAAATGGCTTCTTGCTAGCTGGGTTAGCTCACAGTGTGCAGGCTGAATTATGCCGCCATGTGACCGGGGCAGGATCCTCCGGTGTTGAGATTATGGCGAATCCCAACCTTTTATCCCACTTCTGACACCACTTGTCGCGGTTTTTCTATAGCCCGGATAACTATGGATGGAGGCGGGGACTTTTAGGTGCGACAAACCGGGCTTCACCACCGTTAGCTAGATAGCTGCGCCAATGCTAGGGCTAGCCTGCTAGTTAGCCGTGTGCTAATGGGTTAGCAAGCTCACCTTGGGACCAGGGCTGGTGATGGAACAGGGCGGCTGAGCTCTAGGCGGGGCGGGAGATGGATGGCTGCTCTCCGGGGTGCGTGTCTCTCTCTCTCTCTGTACTCTGGCTCCGGTGTGACCGGGTGAATGTCTCTCTGTCTCTCTGGGGAAGCTCTCGGGGGTAGTCAGCTAGCTACAGGTACCGAGGCAGTCTGCTGCTAACACTACCACTGCTAGCCACCGTATCTACTGTCTAGCCCAGGATACGCTAGGTTTCCCTGCTCTATCCCACGCTAAGGTGACAGTCTACGATATGGTTACTAAACAGTTCTGGCGCTTTGTCTCTCCCGCGGTGTCTAATATAGTTGCGTCTGTGACAGCGCGAGCTAACCTGTGATTGGTCCTCTAGCTGCACGAGCCCAGTGCAACATTCCAAGTACATCCCCAGGCATTTCCCACTACAATATCAATAGCTCCGATAACGACGGGCGCGGCAAAACATCGGTACACAGAAGAGCCACTCATATCTATGGCTCTGTTGGCGACGGGCGTTGGTAAACATCGGATCACAAAGAGCCACGCATATCAATAGCTCTGACAACGACTCCAAGAGGATAAATTCTGAGTCTCATCAGCAGCCAGTCAGACTAGCTTGGTCTAGTCAGAAAGGCACGAACGGAAGAAGCCTCTTGGATGAGAGGCTTAACGTCTTCACAGATATATACCAAGTCCAGTTGCACTTGATTCAACTCCTGTGGATAACCATGACCTGGATGAATCAGAACATTCACCGACATGGTTTTTTGAGTTATTTATGGTTTTTAGTCTTATTTTTATTATTTTAACTATGCTGGTGTGTCCTTTAATAGCACTTTTTTTATTTTAGCACTTACTCCTCCTCCAGCTTCTAGATTTTACCTTATTATTTAACCTAAAAACTTATATTTTAACCCTGGGTGGCCTTCTCGTCCAGGGATCCGTGCAGCTTCTCTTTTAATCTAACCCCATTTGACCGCTCCTTCCTCTGCCCTTGTACTCTGTCTGGGGATTGAACCCTTGTTCCTGGCGGGAGGGACCGCAGCCTTCTCCATCATACCATCCCTCAGATCAGTAGGCCAGTGCTAAAGAAATATAATTTATAACCCCAACTTACCCAAAACCTAACCCAGCCCATGCCACTGATCTAAATCCGCTATTTCAATCACAACCTACAACACACACAAAAAAAAAGCCCCGACCCCATGGACAGTTTTGACTCCTCTGCCTGGGGCCATTGGGATTCAAACTGGCACCCTCGTGTCGGGAGCGCCCGGCCGACCCAAGTGAGCTACACACTCTCATCCATAGCAGTAGCCTCCAGACATCATACGGATCTACACTCGCCACCCAGAATAGCCAATCAGATTTCTAAAACTAGTTTCCCTCCAAAAATTAAGTGCACACCCAATCAGAACACACCACCACACCATTTCATGACCACAGGATAGGATGATGGACTCTTGGGGGAGGGACTAATCCTCCCTCCCCCAACGGTCAAATGTTGGCTGTTCTCAGTATCCCCTGAGGAAGCAGCAAGACTGCGAAATGTCAGGATCTGATCATCTGCTCTTCGCCGCAGCCGCCCGAATAGCCAGTGCCGAACGGAGGATCGGCCCCGGGAAAATCATCCATCCACTCCCGGACAGCCGAGATCGGAACCACCCAGCAAAAAAACAACCGTCTGCGGCAACAAGCCAGTGCCGAACTGGGCCCCGGCCCCGGGAAAATCATCCATCCACTCCCGGACAGCCGAGATCAGAACCCCCCAGCAAAACAACCATCTGCAGCAATAAGGTAAGAGTCCTCCACCACCATGGCCCCCGGCAGACATCTCGGACAACCTGTCGGGGACTGAGCGCAGGGCCCTAACCGAACTTACCCGCAACCCCAATATCATCAAACCAGCAGATAAAGGCTCTAAAATAGTTACCATGGCTCGCCACCAATATCTCATGGAAGCCAATACCAGGGGTGTCAAACTCCAGGCCTCGAGGGCCGCAGTGTCTGCAGGTATTTGTTGCAACCATGCACTACACCACCTGATTAAACTAGTTGCTTTCCCTCCTTGATCCAGGAGGTGAGCTAATTAGTGAAATCAGGTGGTGTAGTGCATGGTTGCAACAAATACCTGTAGACATTGCGGCCCTCGAGGCCTGGAGTTTGACACCCCCTGCAATAGACAACTCAATAACAACACATACTATAAACTACTGGACTACTCAATTCAACCACCAACCCAAAGCAAAGTTATGACCATTGTTCAAAAATTACACAACAAAAAGTACATCACAGCTAAACAAAAAGACTATCTATTCGGACCGGACAATCCACGACCCCGTTATTTTTACCTACTTCCCAAAATACACAAACAACCACAAACCTGGACTATCCCCTTTTGAGGTCCCTCCCGGAAGACCGATTGTCTCATTGCAACAGCGCCACCTATCGCGTCTCACAATACATTGACCACTTTTTGGGGCCCCTCTCCACCCAACACTCCAGTTACATTAGAGATACATGCCACTTTATAGAAATCATCGGACCCATGGCAGTCCCCAACCAATCGTATCTCTTCACAACAGACATTGACAGCCTCTACACAAACATCAACACCCAATTAGGCCTAAAAATATTCAGAAATATATTCAATAGTAACCCAGAACAGACCAGATGAAGAACTGCTACAACTAATAGAACTTTGCCTCAACAACAACGACTTTCTTTTTAATAATCAATATTACCTCCAGGTCAATGGGACAGCCATGGGTCAGAGATTTGCCTCCTCCTACGCCAACCTTTATATGAGCGAGTGGGAGCGAGAAGTCTTGGCCAAATGCCCCCTACAACCGTCCCTCTACCTCAGATATCTGGATGACATTTTTGGTATTGGGCCCCATGACATCTCACACTTTCCTGAATTTATCAATATTCTTAATAACCACCACCCTTCTATCAAAGTCAAACACACCATAGACTCAAAACACATCAACTTCCTGGACACTACAGTTTTTTTAGGCCATACAACACATAAAACACGACAGACTAAAGTTTACTTCAAACCTGCTGATACACACGCCTTACTCCATAGATGCAGCGATCACCCCAAACACACATTCAAAGGAATTATCAAATCACAACTCATCCGTTTCTACCGCATTTGCTCCGACGTTACAGACTTTCACGACCGCCACCAAAATTCTATTTCACAACCTCCGCTCCATCAAAAACACCACCCTGGCATCTCTCGCTCCCGCTCGCTCATCTTACCCTTCTTCTCCAGGTACGTGGGTCTGTAAAGTAAATAATGTTTCGAAATTGTGAAAAAACGCATGGTTGAAAAACTTATTTTAAGGCTCTGAGTCTTTGCAGACATGTACAACAAGTATTTTTAAATTATAACGTTTTTAATGAAATCATGATTCTCTTGAGGAGAAAATGCGTTTAAAGCAATAAAAACGACTCCCTTCCTAATCTTATGTCACAATTTCTAATC